>NW_028127056.1:0-41954 GCF_965231255.1 Vanellus vanellus
TCTGGAGCAAAAAAGACAAACGTCCAGCTTTTGCTGCCACAGCAAAGGTGCCAGCGGGGAAAAGTGATGCTGGTCCTCACTGTCTCCTGGAACCCCTTCAAATGCCCCAGACAATTTGGCCCTCTCTGCTTTCCTGCGCACTCTATCCTCAAAAGCACCTTTTTTCACTCTCGGCAGCCTCCCCAGCAAAAAAGACAAACGTCCAGCTTTTGCTGCCACAGCAAAGGTGCCAGCGGGGAAAAGTGATGCTGGTCCTCACTGTCTCCTGGAACCCCTTCAAATGCCCCAGACAATTTGGCCCTCTCTGCTTTCCTGCGCACTCTATCCTCAAAAGCACCTTTTTTCACTCTCGGCAGCCTCCCCAGCAAAAAAGACAAACGTCCAGCTTTTGCTGCCACAGCAAAGGTGCCAGCGGGGAAAAGTCATGCTGGTCCTCCCTGCCTCCTGGAACACCTTCAAATGCCCCAGACAATTGGGCCCTCTCTGCTTTCCTGCGCACTCGATCCTCAAAAGCACCTTTTTTCACTCTCGGCAGCCTCCCCAGCAAAAAAGACAAACGTCCAGCTTTTGCTGCCACAGCAAAGGTGCCAGCGGGGAAAAGTGATGCTGGTCCTCACTGCCTCCTGGAACCCCTTCAAATGCCCCAGACAATTTGGCCCTCTCTGCTTTCCTGCGCACTCTATCCTCAAAAGCACCTTTTTTCACTCTCGGCAGCCTCCCCAGCAAAAAAGACAAACGTCCAGCTTTTGCTGCCACAGCAAAGGTGCCAGCGCGGAAAAGTGATGCTGGTCCTCACTGCCTCCTGGAACCCCTTCAAATGCCCCAGACAATTTGGCCCTCTCTGCTTTCCTGCGCACTCTATCCTCAAAAGCACCTTTTTTCACTCTCGGCAGCCTCCCCAGCAAAAAAGACAAACGTCCAGCTTTTGCTGCCACAGCAAAGGTGCCAGCGGGGGAAAGTGATGCTTGTCCTCACTGACCCCTAGAACCCCTTCAAATGCCCCAGACAATTTGGCCCTCTCTGCTTTCCTGCGCACTCTATCCTCAAAAGCACCTTTTTTCAATTTCGGCGCTGTCTGGAGCAAAAAAGACAAACGTCCAGCTTTTGCTGCCACAGCAAAGGTGCCAGCGGGGAAAAGTGATGCTGGTCCTCACTGTCTCCTGGAACCCCTTCAAATGCCCCAGACAATTTGGCCCTCTCTGCTTTCCTGCGCACTCTATCCTCAAAAGCACCTTTTTTCACTCTCGGCAGCCTCCCCAGCAAAAAAGACAAACGTCCAGCTTTTGCTGCCACAGCAAAGGTGCCAGCGGGGGAAAGTGATGCTGGTCCTCACTACCTCCTGGAACCCCTTCAAATGCCCCAGACAATTTGGCCCTCTCTGCTTTCCTGCGCACTCTATCCTCAAAAGCACCTTTTTTCACTCTCGGCAGCCTCCCCAGCAAAAAAGACAAACGTCCAGCTTTTGCTGCCACAGCAAAGGTGCCAGCGGGGAAAAGTCGTGCTGGTCCTCCCTGCCTCCTGGAACACCTTCAAATGCCCCAGACAATTGGGCCCTCTCTGCTTTCCTGCGCACTCTATCCTCAAAAGCACCTTTTTTCACTCTCGGCAGCCTCCCCAGCAAAAAAGACAAACGTCCAGCTTTTGCTGCCACAGCAAAGGTGCCAGCGGGGAAAAGTCATGCTGGTCCTCCCTGCCTCCTGGAACACCTTCAAATGCCCCAGACAATTGGGCCCTCTCTGCTTTCCTGCGCACTCGATCCTCAAAAGCACCTTTTTTCACTCTCGGCAGCCTCCCCAGCAAAAAAGACAAACGTCCAGCTTTTGCTGCCACAGCAAAGGTGCCAGCGGGGGAAAGTGATGCTGGTCCTCACTGCCTCCTGGAACCCCTTCAAATGCCCCAGACAATTTGGCCCTCTCTGCTTTCCTGCGCACTCTATCCTCAAAAGCACCTTTTTTCACTCTCGGCAGCCTCCCCAGCAAAAAAGACAAACGTCCAGCTTTTGCTGCCACAGCAAAGGTGCCAGCGGGGAAAAGTGATGCTGGTCCTCACTGCCTCCTGGAACCCCTTCAAATGCCCCAGACAATTTGGCCCTCTCTGCTTTCCTGCGCACTCTATCCTCAAAAGCACCTTTTTTCACTCTCGGCAGCCTCCCCAGCAAAAAAGACAAACGTCCAGCTTTTGCTGCCACAGCAAAGGTGCCAGCGGGGAAAAGTCATGCTGGTCCTCACTGCCTCCTGGAACCCCTTCAAATGCCCCAGACAATTTGGCCCTCTCTGCTTTCCTGCGCACTCTATCCTCAAAAGCACCTTTTTTCAATTTCGGCGCTGTCTGGAGCAAAAAAGACAAACGTCCAGCTTTTGCTGCCACAGCAAAGGTGCCAGCGGGGAAAAGTGATGCTGGTCCTCACTGTCTCCTGGAACCCCTTCAAATGCCCCAGACAATTTGGCCCTCTCTGCTTTCCTGCGCACTCTATCCTCAAAAGCACCTTTTTTCACTCTCGGCAGCCACCCCAGCAAAAAAGACAAACGTCCAGCTTTTGCTGCCACAGCAAAGGTGCCAGCGGGGAAAAGTGATGCTGGTCCTCACTGTCTCCTGGAACCCCTTCAAATGCCCCAGACAATTTGGCCCTCTCTGCTTTCCTGCGCACTCTATCCTCAAAAGCACCTTTTTTCACTCTCGGCAGCCACCCCAGCAAAAAAGACAAACGTCCAGCTTTTGCTGCCACAGCAAAGGTGCCAGCGGGGAAAAGTCATGCTGGTCCTCCCTGCCTCCTGGAACACCTTCAAATGCCCCAGACAATTGGGCCCTCTCTGCTTTCCTGCGCACTCGATCCTCAAAAGCACCTTTTTTCACTCTCGGCAGCCTCCCCAGCAAAAAAGACAAACGTCCAGCTTTTGCTGCCACAGCAAAGGTGCCAGCGGGGAAAAGTGATGCTGGTCCTCACTGCCTCCTGGAACCCCTTCAAATGCCCCAGACAATTTGGCCCTCTCTGCTTTCCTGCGCACTCTATCCTCAAAAGCACCTTTTTTCACTCTCGGCAGCCTCCCCTGCAAAAAAGACAAACGTCCAGCTTTTGCTGCCACGGCAAAGGTGCCAGCGGGGAAAAGTGATGCTGGTCCTCACTGTCTCCTGGAACCCCTTCAAATGCCCCAGACAATTTGGCCCTCTCTGCTTTCCTGCGCACTCTATCCTCAAAAGCACCTTTTTTCACTCTCGGCAGCCTCCCCAGCAAAAAAGACAAACGTCCAGCTTTTGCTGCCACAGCAAAGGTGCCAGCGGGGAAAAGTGATGCTGGTCCTCACTGCCTCCTGGAACCCCTTCAAATGCCCCAGACAATTTGGCCCTCTCTGCTTTCCTGCGCACTCTATCCTCAAAAGCACCTTTTTTCACTCTCGGCAGCCTCCCCAGCAAAAAAGACAAACGTCCAGCTTTTGCTGCCACAGCAAAGGTGCCAGCGGGGAAAAGTCATGCTGGTCCTCACTGCCTCCTGGAACCCCTTCAAATGCCCCAGACAATTTGGCCCTCTCTGCTTTCCTGCGCACTCTATCCTCAAAAGCACCTTTTTTCAATTTCGGCGCTGTCTGGAGCAAAAAAGACAAACGTCCAGCTTTTGCTGCCACAGCAAAGGTGCCAGCGGGGAAAAGTGATGCTGGTCCTCACTGTCTCCTGGAACCCCTTCAAATGCCCCAGACAATTTGGCCCTCTCTGCTTTCCTGCGCACTCTATCCTCAAAAGCACCTTTTTTCACTCTCGGCAGCCTCCCCAGCAAAAAAGACAAACGTCCAGCTTTTGCTGCCACAGCAAAGGTGCCAGCGGGGAAAAGTGATGCTGGTCCTCACTGTCTCCTGGAACCCCTTCAAATGCCCCAGACAATTTGGCCCTCTCTGCTTTCCTGCGCACTCTATCCTCAAAAGCACCTTTTTTCACTCTCGGCAGCCTCCCCAGCAAAAAAGACAAACGTCCAGCTTTTGCTGCCACAGCAAAGGTGCCAGCGGGGAAAAGTCATGCTGGTCCTCCCTGCCTCCTGGAACACCTTCAAATGCCCCAGACAATTGGGCCCTCTCTGCTTTCCTGCGCACTCGATCCTCAAAAGCACCTTTTTTCACTCTCGGCAGCCTCCCCAGCAAAAAAGACAAACGTCCAGCTTTTGCTGCCACAGCAAAGGTGCCAGCGGGGAAAAGTGATGCTGGTCCTCACTGCCTCCTGGAACCCCTTCAAATGCCCCAGACAATTTGGCCCTCTCTGCTTTCCTGCGCACTCTATCCTCAAAAGCACCTTTTTTCACTCTCGGCAGCCTCCCCAGCAAAAAAGACAAACGTCCAGCTTTTGCTGCCACAGCAAAGGTGCCAGCGCGGAAAAGTGATGCTGGTCCTCACTGCCTCCTGGAACCCCTTCAAATGCCCCAGACAATTTGGCCCTCTCTGCTTTCCTGCGCACTCTATCCTCAAAAGCACCTTTTTTCACTCTCGGCAGCCTCCCCAGCAAAAAAGACAAACGTCCAGCTTTTGCTGCCACAGCAAAGGTGCCAGCGGGGGAAAGTGATGCTTGTCCTCACTGACCCCTAGAACCCCTTCAAATGCCCCAGACAATTTGGCCCTCTCTGCTTTCCTGCGCACTCTATCCTCAAAAGCACCTTTTTTCAATTTCGGCGCTCTCTGGAGCAAAAAAGACAAACGTCCAGCTTTTGCTGCCACAGCAAAGGTGCCAGCGGGGAAAAGTGATGCTGGTCCTCACTGTCTCCTGGAACCCCTTCAAATGCCCCAGACAATTTGGCCCTCTCTGCTTTCCTGCGCACTCTATCCTCAAAAGCACCTTTTTTCACTCTCGGCAGCCTCCCCAGCAAAAAAGACAAACGTCCAGCTTTTGCTGCCACAGCAAAGGTGCCAGCGGGGGAAAGTGATGCTGGTCCTCACTACCTCCTGGAACCCCTTCAAATGCCCCAGACAATTTGGCCCTCTCTGCTTTCCTGCGCACTCTATCCTCAAAAGCACCTTTTTTCACTCTCGGCAGCCTCCCCAGCAAAAAAGACAAACGTCCAGCTTTTGCTGCCACAGCAAAGGTGCCAGCGGGGAAAAGTCGTGCTGGTCCTCCCTGCCTCCTGGAACACCTTCAAATGCCCCAGACAATTGGGCCCTCTCTGCTTTCCTGCGCACTCTATCCTCAAAAGCACCTTTTTTCACTCTCGGCAGCCTCCCCAGCAAAAAAGACAAACGTCCAGCTTTTGCTGCCACAGCAAAGGTGCCAGCGGGGAAAAGTCATGCTGGTCCTCCCTGCCTCCTGGAACACCTTCAAATGCCCCAGACAATTGGGCCCTCTCTGCTTTCCTGCGCACTCGATCCTCAAAAGCACCTTTTTTCACTCTCGGCAGCCTCCCCAGCAAAAAAGACAAACGTCCAGCTTTTGCTGCCACAGCAAAGGTGCCAGCGGGGGAAAGTGATGCTGGTCCTCACTGCCTCCTGGAACCCCTTCAAATGCCCCAGACAATTTGGCCCTCTCTGCTTTCCTGCGCACTCTATCCTCAAAAGCACCTTTTTTCACTCTCGGCAGCCTCCCCAGCAAAAAAGACAAACGTCCAGCTTTTGCTGCCACAGCAAAGGTGCCAGCGGGGAAAAGTGATGCTGGTCCTCACTGCCTCCTGGAACCCCTTCAAATGCCCCAGACAATTTGGCCCTCTCTGCTTTCCTGCGCACTCTATCCTCAAAAGCACCTTTTTTCACTCTCGGCAGCCTCCCCAGCAAAAAAGACAAACGTCCAGCTTTTGCTGCCACAGCAAAGGTGCCAGCGGGGAAAAGTCATGCTGGTCCTCACTGCCTCCTGGAACCCCTTCAAATGCCCCAGACAATTTGGCCCTCTCTGCTTTCCTGCGCACTCTATCCTCAAAAGCACCTTTTTTCAATTTCGGCGCTGTCTGGAGCAAAAAAGACAAACGTCCAGCTTTTGCTGCCACAGCAAAGGTGCCAGCGGGGAAAAGTGATGCTGGTCCTCACTGTCTCCTGGAACCCCTTCAAATGCCCCAGACAATTTGGCCCTCTCTGCTTTCCTGCGCACTCTATCCTCAAAAGCACCTTTTTTCACTCTCGGCAGCCACCCCAGCAAAAAAGACAAACGTCCAGCTTTTGCTGCCACAGCAAAGGTGCCAGCGGGGAAAAGTGATGCTGGTCCTCACTGTCTCCTGGAACCCCTTCAAATGCCCCAGACAATTTGGCCCTCTCTGCTTTCCTGCGCACTCTATCCTCAAAAGCACCTTTTTTCACTCTCGAATGCCTCCCCAGCAAAAAAGACAAACGTCCAGCTTTTGCTGCCACAGCAAAGGTGCCAGCGGGGAAAAGTCATGCTGGTCCTCCCTGCCTCCTGGAACACCTTCAAATGCCCCAGACAATTGGGCCCTCTCTGCTTTCCTGCGCACTCGATCCTCAAAAGCACCTTTTTTCACTCTCGGCAGCCTCCCCAGCAAAAAAGACAAACGTCCAGCTTTTGCTGCCACAGCAAAGGTGCCAGCGGGGAAAAGTGATGCTGGTCCTCACTGCCTCCTGGAACCCCTTCAAATGCCCCAGACAATTTGGCCCTCTCTGCTTTCCTGCGCACTCTATCCTCAAAAGCACCTTTTTTCACTCTCGGCAGCCTCCCCAGCAAAAAAGACAAACGTCCAGCTTTTGCTGCCACAGCAAAGGTGCCAGCGCGGAAAAGTGATGCTGGTCCTCACTGCCTCCTGGAACCCCTTCAAATGCCCCAGACAATTTGGCCCTCTCTGCTTTCCTGCACACTCTATCCTCAAAAGCACCTTTTTTCACTCTCGGCAGCCTCCCCAGCAAAAAAGACAAACGTCCAGCTTTTGCTGCCAGAGCAAAGGTGCCAGCGGGGGAAAGTGATGCTTGTCCTCACTGACCCCTAGAACCCCTTCAAATGCCCCAGACAATTTGGCCCTCTCTGCTTTCCTGCGCACTCTATCCTCAAAAGCACCTTTTTTCAATTTCGGCGCTGTCTGGAGCAAAAAAGACAAACGTCCAGCTTTTGCTGCCACAGCAAAGGTGCCAGCGGGGAAAAGTGATGCTGGTCCTCACTGCCTCCTGGAACCCCTTCAAATGCCCCAGACAATTTGGCCCTCTCTGCTTTCCTGCGCACTCTATCCTCAAAAGCACCTTTTTTCACTCTCGGCAGCCTCCCCAGCAAAAAAGACAAACGTCCAGCTTTTGCTGCCACAGCAAAGGTGCCAGCGGGGGAAAGTGATGCTGGTCCTCACTACCTCCTGGAACCCCTTCAAATGCCCCAGACAATTTGGCCCTCTCTGCTTTCCTGCGCACTCTATCCTCAAAAGCACCTTTTTTCACTCTCGGCAGCCTCCCCAGCAAAAAAGACAAACGTCCAGCTTTTGCTGCCACAGCAAAGGTGCCAGCGGGGAAAAGTCGTGCTGGTCCTCCCTGCCTCCTTGAACACCTTCAAATGCCCCAGACAATTGGGCCCTCTCTGCTTTCCTGCGCACTCTATCCTCAAAACCACCTTTTTTCACTCTCGGCAGCCTCCCCAGCAAAAAAGACAAACGTCCAGCTTTTGCTGCCACAGCAAAGGTGCCAGCGGGGAAAAGTGATGCTGGTCCTCACTGCCTCCTGGAACCCCTTCAAATGCCCCAGACAATTGGGCCCTCTCTGCTTTCCTGCGCACTCTATCCTCAAAAGCACCTTTTTTCACTCTCGGCAGCCTCCCCAGCAAAAAAGACAATCGTCCAGCTTTTGCTGCCACAGCAAAGGTGCCAGCGGGGAAAAGTCATGCTGGTCCTCACTGCCTCCTGGAACCCCTTCAAATGCCCCAGACAATTTGGCCCTCTCTGCTTTCCTGCGCACTCTATCCTCAAAAGCACCTTTTTTCACTCTCGGCAGCCTCCCCAGCAAAAAAGACAAACGTCCAGCTTTTGCTGCCACAGCAAAGGTGCCAGCGGGGAAAAGTCATGCTGGTCCTCACTGCCTCCTGGAACCCCTTCAAATGCCCCAGACAATTTGGCCCTCTCTGCTTTCCTGCGCACTCTATCCTCAAAAGCACCTTTTTTAACTCTCCGCAGCCTCCGCAGCAAAAAAGACAAACGTCCAGCTTTTGCTGCCAGAGCAAAGGTGCCAGCGGGGGAAAGTGATGCTTGTCCTCACTGACCCCTAGAACCCCTTCAAATGCCCCAGACAATTTGGCCCTCTCTGCTTTCCTGCGCACTCAATCCTCAAAAGAACCTTTTTTCACTTTCGGCGCTGTCTGGAGCAAAAAATACAAACGTCCAGCTTTTGCTGCCACAGCAAAGGTGCCAGCGGGGAAAAGTGATGCTGGTCCTCACTGCCTCCTGGAACCCCTTCAAATGCCCCAGACAATTTGGCCCTCTCTGCTTTCCTGCGTACTCGATCCTCAAAAGCACCTTTTTTCACTCTCGGCAGCCTCCCCAGCAAAAAAGACAAACGTCCAGCTTTTGCTGCCACAGCAAAGGTGCCAGCGGGGGAAAGTGATGCTGGTCCTCACTGCCTCCTGGAACACCTTCAAATGCCCCAGACAATTTGGCCCTCTCTGCTTTCCTGCGCACTCTATCCTCAAAACCACCTTTTTTCACTCTCGGCAGCCTCCCCAGCAAAAAAGACAAACGTCCAGCTTTTGCTGCCACAGCAAAGGTGCCAGCGGGGAAAAGTCATGCTGGTCCTCACTGACCCCTAGAACCCCTTCAAATGCCCCAGACAATTTGGCCCTCTCTGCTTTCCTGCGCACTCAATCCTCAAAAGAACCTTTTTTCACTTTCGGCGCTGTCTGGAGCAAAAAATACAAACGTCCAGCTTTTGCTGCCACAGCAAAGGTGCCAGCGGGGAAAAGTGATGCTGGTCCTCACTGCCTCCTGGAACCCCTTCAAATGCGCCAGACAATTTGGCCCTCTCTGCTTTCCTGCGTACTCGATCCTCAAAAGCACCTTTTTTCACTCTCGGCAGCCTCCCCAGCAAAAAAGACAAACGTCCAGCTTTTGCTGCCACAGCAAAGGTGCCAGCGGGGGAAAGTGATGCTGGTCCTCACTGCCTCCTGGAACACCTTCAAATGCCCCAGACAATTTGGCCCTCTCTGCTTTCCTGCGCACTCTATCCTCAAAACCACCTTTTTTCACTCTCGGCAGCCTCCCCAGCAAAAAAGACAAACGTCCAGCTTTTGCTGCCACAGCAAAGGTGCCAGCGGGGAAAAGTCATGCTGGTCCTCACTGCCTCCTGGAACCCCTTCAAATGCCCCAGACAATTTGGCCCTCTCTGCTTTCCTGCGCACTCTATCCTCAAAAGCACCTTTTTTAACTCTCCGCAGCCTCCGCAGCAAAAAAGACAAACGTCCAGCTTTTGCTGCCAGAGCAAAGGTGCCAGCGGGGGAAAGTGATGCTTGTCCTCACTGACCCCTAGAACCCCTTCAAATGCCCCAGACAATTTGGCCCTCTCTGCTTTCCTGCGCACTCTATCCTCAAAAGCACCTTTTTTCAATTTCGGCGCTAACTGGAGCAAAAAAGACAAACGTCCAGCTTTTGCTGCCACAGCAAAGGTGCCAGCGGGGAAAAGTGATGCTGGTCCTCACTGTCTCCTGGAACCCCTTCCAATGCCCCAGACAATTTGGCCCTCTCTGCTTTCCTGCGCACTCTATCCTCAAAAGCACCTTTTTTCACTCTCGGCAGCCTCCCCAGCAAAAAAGACAAACGTCCAGCTTTTGCTGCCACAGCAAAGGTGCCAGCGGGGGAAAGTGATGCTGGTCCTCACTACCTCCTGGAACCCCTTCAAATGCCCCAGACAATTGGGCCCTCTCTGCTTTCCTGCGCACTCTATCCTCAAAAGCACCTTTTTTCACTCTCGGCAGCCTCCCCAGCAAAAAAGACAAACGTCCAGCTTTTGCTGCCACAGCAAAGGTGCCAGCGGGGAAAACTCATGCTGGTCCTCACTACCTCCTGGAACCCCTTCAAATGCCCCAGACAATTTGGCCCTCTCTGCTTTCCTGCGCACTCTATCCTCAAAACCACCTTTTTTCACTCTCGGCAGCCTCCCCAGCAAAAAAGACAAACGTCCAGCTTTTGCTGCCACAGCAAAGGTGCCAGCGGGGAAAAGTAATGCTGGTCCTCACTGCCTCCTGGAACCCCTTCAAATGCCCCAGACAATTGGGCCCTCTCTGCTTTCCTGCGCACTCTATCCTCAAAAGCACCTTTTTTCACTCTTGGCAGCCTCCCCAGCAAAAAAGACAAACGTCCAGCTTTTGCTGCCACAGCAAAGGTGCCAGCGCGGAAAAGTGATGCTGGTCCTCACTGCCTCCTGGAACCCCTTCAAATGCCCCAGACAATTTGGCCCTCTCTGCTTTCCTGAGGACTCTATCCGCAAAAGCACCTTTTTTCACTCTCGGCAGCCTCCCCAGCAAAAAAGACAAACGTCCAGCTTTTGCTGCCACAGCAAAGGTGCCAGCGGGGAAAAGTGATGCTGGTCCTCACTGCCTCCTGGAACCCCTTCAAATGCCCCAGACAATTTGGCCCTCTCTGCTTTCCTGCGCACTCTATCCTCAAAAGCACCTTTTTTCACTCTCCGCAGCCTCCGCAGCAAAAAAGACAAACGTCCAGCTTTTGCTGCCACAGCAAAGGTGCCAGCGGGGAAAAGTGATGCTGGTCCTCACTGTCTCCTGGAACCCCTTCCAATGCCCCAGACAATTTGGCCCTCTCTGCTTTCCTGCGCACTCTATCCTCAAAAGCACCTTTTTTCACTCTCGGCGGCCTCCCCAGCAAAAAAGACAAACGTCCAGCTTTTGCTGCCACAGCAAAGGTGCCAGCGGGGGAAAGTGATGCTGGTCCTCACTACCTCCTGGAACCCCTTCAAATGCCCCAGACAATTGGGCCCTCTCTGCTTTCCTGCGCACTCTATCCTCAAAAGCACCTTTTTTCACTCTCGGCAGCCTCCCCAGCAAAAAAGACAAACGTCCAGCTTTTGCTGCCACAGCAAAGGTGCCAGCGGGGAAAACTCATGCTGGTCCTCACTACCTCCTGGAACCCCTTCAAATGCCCCAGACAATTTGGCCCTCTCTGCTTTCCTGCGCACTCTATCCTCAAAACCACCTTTTTTCACTCTCGGCAGCCTCCCCAGCAAAAAAGACAAACGTCCAGCTTTTGCTGCCACAGCAAAGGTGCCAGCGGGGAAAAGTGATGCTGGTCCTCACTGCCTCCTGGAACCCCTTCAAATGCCCCAGACAATTGGGCCCTCTCTGCTTTCCTGCGCACTCTATCCTCAAAAGCACCTTTTTTCACTCTTGGCAGCCTCCCCAGCAAAAAAGACAAACGTCCAGCTTTTGCTGCCACAGCAAAGGTGCCAGCGCGGAAAAGTGATGCTGGTCCTCACTGCCTCCTGGAACCCCTTCAAATGCCCCAGACAATTTGGCCCTCTCTGCTTTCCTGCGCACTCTATCCTCAAAAGCACCTTTTTTCACTCTCGGCAGCCTCCCCAGCAAAAAAGACAAACGTCCAGCTTTTGCTGCCACAGCAAAGGTGCCAGAGGGGAAAAGTGATGCTGGTCCTCACTGCCTCCTGGAACCCCTTCAAATGCCCCAGACAATTGGGCCCTCTCTGCTTTCCTGCGCACTCTATCCTCAAAAGCACCTTTTTTCACTCTCCGCAGCCTCCGCAGCAAAAAAGACAAACGTCCAGCTTTTGCTGCCACAGCAAAGGTGCCAGCGGGGGAAAGTGATGCTTGTCCTCACTGACCCCTAGAACCCCTTCAAATGCCCCAGACAATTTGGCCCTCTCTGCTTTCCTGCGCACTCTATCCTCAAAAGCACCTTTTTTCACTTTCGGCGCTGTCTGGAGCAAAAAAGACAAACGTCCAGCTTTTGCTGCCAGAGCAAAGGTGCCAGCGGGGGAAAGTGATGCTGGTCCTCACTGTCTCCTGGAACCCCTTCAAATGCCCCAGACAATTTGGCCCTCTCTGCTTTCCTGCGCACTCTATCCTCAAAAGCACCTTTTTTCACTCTCGGAAGCCTCCCCAGCAAAAAAGACAATCGTCCAGCTTTTGCTGCCACAGCAAAGGTGCCAGCGGGGAAAACTCATGCTGGTCCTCACTACCTCCTGGAACCCCTTCAAATGCCCCAGACAATTTGGCCCTCTCTGCTTTCCTGCGCACTCTATCCTCAAAAGCACCTTTTTTCACTCTCGAATGCCTCCCCAGCAAAAAAGACAAACGTCCAGCTTTTGCTGCCACAGCAAAGGTGCCAGCGGGGAAAACTCATGCTGGTCCTCACTGCCTCCTGGAACCCCTTCAAATGCCCCAGACAATTTGGCCCTCTCTGCTTTCCTGCGCACTCTATCCTCAAAACCACCTTTTTTCACTCTCGGCAGCCTCCCCAGCAAAAAAGACAAACGTCCAGCTTTTGCTGCCACAGCAAAGGTGCCAGCGGGGAAAAGTCATGCTGGTCCTCACTGCCTCCTGGAACCCCTTCAAATGCCCCACACAATTTGGCCCTCTCTGCTTTCCTGCGCACTCTATCCTCAAAAGCACCTTTTTTCACTCTCGGCAGCCTCCCCAGCAAAAATGACAAACGTCCAGCTTTTGCTGCCACAGCAAAGGTGCCAGCGGGGAAAAGTGATGCTGGTCCTCACTGCCTCCTGGAACCCCTTCAAATGCCCCAGACAATTGGGCCCTCTCTGCTTTCCTGCGCACTCTATCCTCAAAAGCACCTTTTTTCACTCTCGGAAGCCTCCCCAGCAAAAAAGACAAACGTCCAGCTTTTGCTGCCACAGCTAAGGTGCCAGCGGGGAAAAGTCATGCTGGTCCTCCCTGCCTCCTGGAACACCTTCAAATGCCCCAGACAATTGGGCCCTCTCTGCTTTCCTGCGCACTCGATCCTCAAAACCACCTTTTTTCACTCTCGGCAGCCTCCCCAGCAAAAAAGACAAACGTCCAGCTTTTGCTGCCACAGCAAAGGTGCCAGCGGGGAAAACTCATGCTGGTCCTCACTGACCCCTAGAACCCCTTCAAATGCCCCAGACAATTTGGCCCTCTCTGCTTTCCTGCGCACTCTATCCTCAAAAGCACCTTTCTTCACTTTCGGCGCTGTCTGGAGCAAAAAAGACAAACGTCCAGCTTTTGCTGCCACAGCAAAGGTGCCAGCGGGGAAAAGTGATGCTGGTCCTCACTGTCTCCTGGAACCCCTTCAAATGCCCCAGACAATTTGGCCCTCTCTGCTCTCCTGCGCACTCTATCCTCAAAAGCACCTTTTTTCACTCTCGGCAGCCTCCCCAGCAAAAAAGACAAACGTCCAGCTTTTGCTGCCACAGCAAAGGTGCCAGCGGGGAAAAGTGATGCTGGTCCTCACTGCCTCCTGGAACCCCTTCAAATGCCCCAGACAATTTGGCCCTCTCTGCTTTCCTGCGCACTCTATCCTCAAAAGCACCTTTTTTCACTCTCGGCAGCCTCCCCAGCAAAAAAGACAAACGTCCAGCTTTTGCTGCCACAGCAAAGGTGCCAGCGGGGTAAACTCATGCTGGTCCTCACTACCTCCTGGAACCCCTTCAAATGCCCCAGACAATTTGGCCCTCTCTGCTTTCCTGCGCACTCTATCCTCAAAAGCACCTTTTTTCACTCTCGAATGCCTCCCCAGCAAAAAAGACAAACGTCCAGCTTTTGCTGCCACAGCAAAGGTGCCAGCGGGGAAAAGTCATGCTGGTACTCACTGCCTCCTGGAACCCGTTCAAATTCCCCAGACAATTTGGCCCTCTCTGCTTTCCTGCGCACTCTATCCTCAAAAGCACCTTTTTTAACTCTCCGCAGCCTCCGCAGCAAATAGACAAACGTCCAGCTTTTGCTGCCAGAGCAAAGGTGCCAGCGGGGGAAAGTGATGCTTGTCCTCACTGACCCCTAGAACCCCTTCAAATGCCCCAGACAATTTGGCCCTCTCTGCTTTCCTGCGCACTCTATCCTCAAAAGCACCTTTTTTCACTCTCGGCAGCCTCCCCAGCAAAAAAGACAAACGTCCAGCTTTTGCTGCCAGAGCAAAGGTGCCAGCGGGGGAAAGTGATGCTTGTCCTCACTGACCCCTAGAACCCCTTCAAATGCCCCAGACAATTTGGCCCTCTCTGCTTTCCTGCGCACTCTATCCTCAAAAGCACCTTTTTTCACTTTCGGCGCTGTCTGGAGCAAAAATGACAAACGTCCAGCTTTTGCTGCCACAGCAAAGGTGCCAGCGGGGAAAAGTGATGCTGGTCCTCACTGTCTCCTGGAACCCCTTCAAATGCCCCAGACAATTTGGCCCTCTCTGCTTTCCTGCGCACTCTATCCTCAAAAGCACCTTTTTTCACTCTCGGCAGCCTCCCCAGCAAAAAAGACAAACGTCCAGCTTTTGCTGCCACAGCAAAGGTGCCAGCGGGGGAAAGTGATGCTGGTCCTCACTACCTCCTGGAACCCCTTCAAATGCCCCAGACAATTTGGCCCTCTCTGCTTTCCTGCGCACTCTATCCTCAAAAGCACCTTTTTTCACTCTCGGCAGCCTCCGCAGCAAAAAAGACAAACGTCCAGCTTTTGCTGCCACAGCAAAGGTGCCAGCGGGGAAAAGTCATGCTGGTCCTCCCTGCCTCCTGGAACAACTTTAAATGCCCCAGACAATTGGGCCCTCTCTGCTTTCCTGCGCACTCGATCCTCAAAAGCACCTTTTTTCACTCTCGGCAGCCTCCCCAGCAAAAAAGACAAACGTCCAGCTTTTGCTGCCACAGCAAAGGTGCCAGCGGGGAAAAGTGATGCTGGTCCTCACTGCCTCCTGGAACCCCTTCAAATGCCCCAGACAATTTGGCCCTCTCTGCTTTCCTGCGCACTCTATCCTCAAAAGCACCTTTTTTCACTCTCGGCAGCCTCCCCAGCAAGAAAGACAAACGTCCAGCTTTTGCTGCCACAGCAAAGGTGCCAGCGGGGAAAACTCATGCTGGTCCTCACTGCCTCCTGGAACCCCTTCAAATTCCCCAGACAATTTGGCCCTCTCTGCTTTCCTGCGCACTCTATCCTCAAAAGCACCTTTTTTAACTCTCCGCAGCCTCCGCAGCAAAAAAGACAAACGTCCAGCTTTTGCTGCCAGAGCAAAGGTGCCAGCAGGGGAAAGTGATGCTTGTCCTCACTGACCCCTGGAACCCCTTCAAATGCCCCAGACAATTTGGCCCTCTCTGCTTTCCTGCGCACTCTATCCTCAAAAGCACCTTTCTTCACTTTCGGCGCTGTCTGGAGCAAAAAAGACAAACGTCCAGCTTTTGCTGCCACAGCAAAGGTGCCAGCGGGGAAAAGTGATGCTGGTCCTCACTGTCTCCTGGAACCCCTTCAAATGCCCCAGACAATTTGGCCCTCTCTGCTTTCCTGCGCACTCTATCCTCAAAAGCACCTTTTTTCACTCTCGGCAGCCTCCCCAGCAAAAAAGACAAACGTCCAGCTTTTGCTGCCACAGCAAAGGTGCCAGCGGGGAAAAGTGATGCTGGTCCTCACTGCCTCCTGGAACCCCTTCAAATGCCCCAGACAATTTGGCCCTCTCTGCTTTCCTGCGCACTCTATCCTCAAAAGCACCTTTTTTCACTCTCCGCAGCCTCCCCAGCAAAAAAGACAAACGTCCAGCTTTTGCTGCCACAGCAAAGGTGCCAGCGGGGAAAAGTGATGCTGGTCCTCACTGCCTCCTGGAACCCCTTCAAATGCCCCAGACAATTTGGCCCTCTCTGCTTTCCTGCGCACTCTATCCTCAAAAGCACCTTTTTTCACTCTCGGCAGCCTCCCCAGCAAAAAAGACAAACGTCCAGCTTTTGCTGCCACAGCAAAGGTGCCAGCGGGGTAAACTCATGCTGGTCCTCACTACCTCCTGGAACCCCTTCAAATGCCCCAGACAATTTGGCCCTCTCTGCTTTCCTGCGCACTCTATCCTCAAAAGCACCTTTTTTCACTCTCGAATGCCTCCCCAGCAAAAAAGACAAACGTCCAGCTTTTGCTGCCACAGCAAAGGTGCCAGCGGGGAAAAGTCATGCTGGTAATCACTGCCTCCTGGAACCCGTTCAAATTCCCCAGACAATTTGGCCCTCTCTGCTTTCCTGCGCACTCTATCCTCAAAAGCACCTTTTTTAACTCTCCGCAGCCTCCGCAGCAAATAGACAAACGTCCAGCTTTTGCTGCCAGAGCAAAGGTGCCAGCGGGGGAAAGTGATGCTTGTCCTCACTGACCCCTAGAACCCCTTCAAATGCCCCAGACAATTTGGCCCTCTCTGCTTTCCTGCGCACTCTATCCTCAAAAGCACCTTTTTTCACTCTCGAATGCCTCCCCAGCAAAAAAGACAAACGTCCAGCTTTTGCTGCCACAGCAAAGGTGCCAGCGGGGAAAAGTCATGCTGGTCCTCACTGCCTCCTGGAACGCCTTCAAATGCCCCAGACAATTTGGCCCTCTCTGCTTTCCTGCGCACTCTATCCTCAAAAGCACCTTTTTTCAATTTCGGCGCTGTCTGGAGCAAAAAAGACAAACGTCCAGCTTTTGCTGCCACAGCAAAGGTGCCAGCGGGGAAAAGTGATGCTGGTCCTCACTGTCTCCTGGAACCCCTTCAAATGCCCCAGACAATTTGGCCCTCTCTGCTTTCCTGCGCACTCTATCCGCAAAAGCACCTTTTTTCACTCTCGGCAGCCTCCCCAGCAAAAAAGACAAACGTCCAGCTTTTGCTGCCACAGCAAAGGTGCCAGCGGGGGAAAGTGATGCTGGTCCTCACTACCTCCTGGAACCCCTTCAAATGCCCCAGACAATTTGGCCCTCTCTGCTTTCCTGCGCACTCTATCCTCAAAAGCACCTTTTTTCACTCTCGGCAGCCTCCCCAGCAAAAAAGACAAACGTCCAGCTTTTGCTGCCACAGCAAAGGTGCCAGCGGGGAAAAGTCATGCTGGTCCTCCCTGCCTCCTGGAACACCTTCAAATGCCCCAGACAATTGGGCCCTCTCTGCTTTCCTGCGCACTCGATCCTCAAAAGCACCTTTTTTCACTCTCGGCAGCCTCCCCAGCAAAAAAGACAAACGTCCAGCTTTTGCTGCCACAGCAAAGGTGCCAGCGGGGAAAAGTGATGCTGGTCCTCACTGCCTCCTGGAACCCCTTCAAATGCCCCAGACAATTTGGCCCTCTCTGCTTTCCTGCGCACTCTATCCTCAAAAGCACCTTTTTTCACTCTCGGCAGCCTCCCCAGCAAAAAAGACAAACGTCCAGCTTTTGCTGCCACAGCAAAAGTGCCAGCGCGGAAAAGTGATGCTGGTCCTCACTGCCTCCTGGAACCCCTTCAAATGCCCCAGACAATTTGGCCCTCTCTGCTTTCCTGCGCACTCTATCCTCAAAAGCACCTTTTTTCACTCTCGGCAGCCTCCCCAGCAAAAAAGACAAACGTCCAGCTTTTGCTGCCACAGCAAAGGTGCCAGCGGGGAAAAGTGATGCTGGTCCTCACTGACCCCTAGAACCCCTTCAAATGCCCCAGACAATTTGGCCCTCTCTGCTTTCCTGCGCACTCTATCCTCAAAAGCACCTTTTTTCAATTTCGGCGCTGTCTGGAGCAAAAAAGACAAACGTCCAGCTTTTGCTGCCACAGCAAAGGTGCCAGCGGGGAAAAGTGATGCTGGTCCTCACTGTCTCCTGGAACCCCTTCAAATGCCCCAGACAATTTGGCCCTCTCTGCTTTCCTGCGCACTCTATCCTCAAAAGCACCTTTTTTCACTCTCGGCAGCCTCCCCAGCAAAAAAGACAAACGTCCAGCTTTTGCTGCCAGAGCAAAGGTGCCAGCGGGGAAAAGTGATGCTGGTCCTCACTGCCTCCTGGAACCCCTTCAAATGCCCCAGACAATTTGGCCCTCTCTGCTTTCCTGCGCACTCTATCCTCAAAAGCACCTTTTTTCACTCTCGGCAGCCTCCCCTGCAAAAAAGACAAACGTCCAGCTTTTGCTGCCACAGCAAAGGTGCCAGCGCGGAAAAGTGATGCTGGTCCTCACTGCCTCCTGGAACCCCTTCAAATGCCCCAGACAATTTGGCCCTCTCTGCTTTCCTGCGCACTCTATCCTCAAAAGCACCTTTTTTCACTCTCGGCAGCCTCCCCAGCAAAAAAGACAAACGTCCAGCTTTTGCTGCCACAGCAAAGGTGCCAGCGGGGAAAAGTCATGCTGGTCCTCACTGCCTCCTGGAACCCCTTCAAATGCCCCAGACAATTTGGCCCTCTCTGCTTTCCTGCGCACTCTATCCTCAAAAGCACCTTTTTTAACTCTCCGCAGCCTCCGCAGCAAAAAAGACAAACGTCCAGCTTTTGCTGCCACAGCAAAGGTGCCAGCGGGGGAAAGTGATGCTTGTCCTCACTGACCCCTAGAACCCCTTCAAATGCCCCAGACAATTTGGCCCTCTCGGCTTTCCTGCGCACTCTATCCTCAAAAGAACCTTTTTTCACTTTCGGCGCTGTCTGGAGCAAGAAATACAAACGTCCAGCTTTTGCTGCCACAGCAAAGGTGCCAGCGGGGAAAAGTGATGCTGGTCCTCACTGTCTCCTGGAACCCCTTCAAATGCCCCAGACAATTTGGCCCTCTCTGCTTTCCTGCGCACTCGATGCTCAAAACCACCTTTTTTCACTCTCGGAAGCCTCCCCAGCAAAAAAGACAAACGTCCAGCTTTTGCTGCCACAGCAAAGGTGCCAGCGGGGGAAAGTGATGCTGGTCCTCACTACCTCCTGGAACCCCTTCAAATGCCCCAGACAATTTGGCCCTCTCTGCTTTCCTGCGCACTCTATCCTCAAAAGCACCTTTTTTCACTCTCGGCAGCCTCCCCAGCAAAAAAGACAAACGTCCAGCTTTTGCTGCCACAGCAAAGGTGCCAGCGGGGAAAAGTCATGCTGGTCCTCCCTGCCTCCTGGAACACTTTCAAATGCCCCAGACAATTGGGCCCTCTCTGCTTTCCTGCGCACTCGATCCTCAAAACCACCTTTTTTCACTCTCGGCAGCCTCCCCAGCAAAAAAGACAAACGTCCAGCTTTTGCTGCCACAGCAAAGGTGCCAGCGGGGAAAAGTGATGCTGGTCCTCACTGCCTCCTGGAACCCCTTCAAATGCCCCAGACAATTTGGCCCTCTCTGCTTTCCTGCGCACTCTATCCTCAAAAGCACCTTTTTTCACTCTCGGCAGCCTGCCCAGCAAAAAAGACAATCGTCCAGCTTTTGCTGCCACAGCAAAGGTGCCAGCGGGGAAAAGTCATGCTGGTCCTCACTGCCTCCTGGAACCCCTTCAAATGCCCCAGACAATTTGGCCCTCTCTGCTTTCCTGCGCACTCTATCCTCAAAAGCACCTTTTTTCACTCTCGGCAGCCTCCCCAGCAAAAAAGACAAACGTCCAGCTTTTGCTGCCACAGCAAAGGTGCCAGCGGGGAAAAGTCATGCTGGTCCTCACTGCCTCCTGGAACCCCTTCAAATGCCCCAGACAATTTGGCCCTCTCTGCTTTCCTGCGCACTCTATCCTCAAAAGCACCTTTTTTCAATTTCGGCGCTGTCTGGAGCAAAAAAGACAAACGTCCAGCTTTTGCTGCCACAGCAAAGGTGCCAGCGGGGAAAAGTGATGCTGGTCCTCACTGTCTCCTGGAACCCCTTCAAATGCCCCAGACAATTTGGCCCTCTCTGCTTTCCTGCGCACTCTATCCTCAAAAGCACCTTTTTTCACTCTCGGCAGCCTCCCCAGCAAAAAAGACAAACGTCCAGCTTTTGCTGCCACAGCAAAGGTGCCAGCGGGGGAAAGTGATGCTGGTCCTCACTGCCTCCTGGAACCCCTTCAAATGCCCCAGACAATTTGGCCCTCTCTGCTTTCCTGCGCACTCTATCCTCAAAAGCACCTTTTTTCACTCTCGGCAGCCTCCCCAGCAAAAAAGACAAACGTCCAGCTTTTGCTGCCACAGCAAAGGTGCCAGCGGGGAAAAGTCATGCTGGTCCTCCCTGCCTCCTGGAACACCTTCAAATGCCCCAGACAATTGGGCCCTCTCTGCTTTCCTGCGCACTCGATCCTCAAAAGCACCTTTTTTCACTCTCGGCAGCCTCCCCAGCAAAAAAGACAAACGTCCAGCTTTTGCTGCCACAGCAAAGGTGCCAGCGGGGAAAAGTGATGCTGGTCCTCACTGCCTCCTGGAACCCCTTCAAATGCCCCAGACAATTTGGCCCTCTCTGCTTTCCTGCGCACTCTATCCTCAAAAGCACCTTTTTTCACTCTCGGCAGCCTCCCCTGCAAAAAAGACAAACGTCCAGCTTTTGCTGCCACAGCAAAGGTGCCAGCGCGGAAAAGTGATGCTGGTCCTCACTGCCTCCTGGAACCCCTTCAAATGCCCCAGACAATTTGGCCCTCTCTGCTTTCCTGCGCACTCTATCCTCAAAAGCACCTTTTTTCACTCTCGGCAGCCTCCCCAGCAAAAAAGACAAACGTCCAGCTTTTGCTGCCACAGCAAAGGTGCCAGCGGGGAAAAGTCATGCTGGTCCTCACTGCCTCCTGGAACCCCTTCAAATGCCCCAGACAATTTGGCCCTCTCTGCTTTCCTGCGCACTCTATCCTCAAAAGCACCTTTTTTCACTCTCCGCAGCCTCCGCAGCAAAAAAGACAAACGTCCAGCTTTTGCTGCCACAGCAAAGGTGCCAGCGGGGGAAAGTGATGCTTGTCCTCACTGACCCCTAGAACCCCTTCAAATGCCCCAGACAATTTGGCCCTCTCTGCTTTCCTGCGCACTCTATCCTCAAAAGAAGCTTTTTTCACTTTCGGCGCTGTCTGGAGCAAGAAATACAAACGTCCAGCTTTTGCTGCCACATCAAAGGTGCCAGCGGGGAAAAGTGATGCTGGTCCTCACTGTCTCCTGGAACCCCTTCAAATGCCCCAGACAATTTGGCCCTCTCTGCTTTCCTGCGCACTCGATGCTCAAAACCACCTTTTTTCACTCTCGGCAGCCTCCCCAGCAAAAAAGACAAACGTCCAGCTTTTGCTGCCACAGCAAAGGTGCCAGCGGGGGAAAGTGATGCTGGTCCTCACTACCTCCTGGAACCCCTTCAAATGCCCCAGACAATTTGGCCCTCTCTGCTTTCCTGCGCACTCTATCCTCAAAAGCACCTTTTTTCACTCTCGGCAGCCTCCCCAGCAAAAAAGACAAACGTCCAGCTTTTGCTGCCACAGCAAAGGTGCCAGAGTTGAAAAGTGATGCTGGTCCTCCCTGCCTCCTGGAACACCTTCAAATGCCCCAGACAATTGGGCCCTCTCTGCTTTCCTGCGCACTCGATCCTCAAAACCACCTTTTTTCACTCTCGGCAGCCTCCCCAGCAAAAAAGACAAACGTCCAGCTTTTGCTGCCACAGCAAATGTGCCAGCGGGGAAAAGTCATGCTGGTCCTCATAGCCTCCTGGAACCCCTTCAAATGCCCCAGACAATTTGGCCCTCTCTGCTTTCCTGCGCACTCTATCCTCAAAAGCACCTTTTTTCACTCTCGGCAGCCTCCCCAGCAAAAAAGACAAACGTCCAGCTTTTGCTGCCACAGCAAAGGTGCCAGCGGGGAAAAGTCATGCTGGTCCTCACTGCCTCCTGGAACCCCTTCAAATGCCCCAGACAATTTGGCCCTCTCTGCTTTCCTGCGCACTCTATCCTCAAAAGCACCTTTTTTCACTCTCCGCAGCCTCCGCAGCAAAAAAGACAAACGTCCAGCTTTTGCTGCCAGAGCAAAGGTGCCAGCGGGGGAAAGTGATGCTTGTCCTCACTGACCCCTAGAACCCCTTCAAATGCCCCAGACAATTTGGCCCTCTCTGCTTTCCTGCGGACTCTATCCTCAAAAGAACCTTTTTTCACTTTCGGCGCTGTCTGGATCAAAAAATACAAACGTCCAGCTTTTGCTGCCACAGCAAAGCTGCCAGCGGGGAAAAGTGATGCTGGTCCTCACTGTCTCCTGGAACCCCTTCAAATGCCCCAGACAATTTGGCCCTCTCTGCTTTCCTGCGTACTCGATCCTCAAAAGCACCTTTTTTCACTCTCGGCAGCCTCCCCAGCAAAAAAGACAAACGTCCAGCTTTTGCTGCCACAGCAAAGGTGCCAGCGCGGAAAAGTGATGCTGGTCCTCACTGCCTCCTGGAACCCCTTCAAATGCCCCAGACAATTGGGCCCTCTCTGCTTTCCTGCGCACTCGATGCTCAAAACCACCTTTTTTCACTCTCGGCAGCCTCCCCAGCAAAAAAGACAAACGTCCAGCTTTTGCTGCCACAGCAAAGGTGCCAGCGGGGAAAAGTCATGCTGGTCCTCACTGCCTCCTGGAACCCCTTCAAATGCCCCAGACAATTTGGCCCTCTCTGCTTTCCTGCGCACTCTATCCTCAAAAGCACCTTTTTTAACTCTCCGCAGCCTCCGCAGCAAAAAAGACAAACGTCCAGCTTTTGCTGCCAGAGCAAAGGTGCCAGTGGGGGAAAGTGATGCTTGTCCTCACTGACCCCTAGAACCCCTTCAAATGCCCCAGACAATTTGGCCCTCTCTGCTTTCCTGCGCACTCTATCCTCAAAAGCACCTTTTTTCACTTTCGGCGCTGTCTGGAGCAAAAAAGACAAACGTCCAGCTTTTGCTGCCACAGCAAAGGTGCCAGCGGGGAAAAGTGATGCTGGTCCTCACTGTCTCCTGGAACCCCTTCCAATGCCCCAGACAATTTGGCCCTCTCTGCTTTCCTGCGCACTCTATCCTCAAAAGCACCTTTTTTCACTCTCGGCAGCCTCCGCAGCAGAAAAGACAAACGTCCAGCTTTTGCTGCCACAGCAAAGGTGCCAGCGGGGAAAGTGATGCTGGTCCTCACTACCTCCTGGAAACCCCTTCAAATGCCCCAGACAATTGGGCCCTCTCTGCTTTCCTGCGCACTCTATCCTCAAAAGCACCTTTTTTCACTCTCGAATGCCTCCCCAGCAAAAAAGACAAACGTCCAGCTTTGCTGCCACAGCAAAGGTGCCAGCGGGGGGAAAGTGATGCTTGTCCTCACTGACCCCTAGAACCCCTTCAAATGCCCCAGACAATTTGGCCCTCTCTGCTTTCCTGCGCACTCTATCCTCAAAAGAACCTTTTTTCACTTTCGGCACTGTCTGGAGCAAGAAATACAAACGTCCAGCTTTTGCTGCCACAGCAAAGGTGCCAGCGGGGAAAAGTGATGCTGGTCCTCACTGTCTCCTGGAACCCCTTCAAATGCCCCAGACAATTTGGCCCTCTCTGCTTTCCTGCGCAGTCGATGCTCAAAACCACCTTTTTTCACTCTCGGCAGCCTCCCCAGCAAAAAAGACAAACGTCCAGCTTTTGCTGCCACAGCAAAGGTGCCAGCGGGGGAAAGTGATGCTGGTCCTCACTACCTCCTGGAACCCTTCAAATGCCCCAGACAATTTGGCCCTCTCTGCTTTCCTGCGCACTCTATCCTCAAAAGCACCTTTTTTCACTCTCGGCAGCCTCCCCAGCAAAAAAGACAAACGTCCAGCTTTTGCTGCCACAGCAAAGGTGCCAGCGGGGAAAAGTCATGCTGGTCCTCCCTGCCTCCTGGAACACCTTCAAATGCCCCAGACAATTGGGCCCTCTCTGCTTTCCTGCGCACTCTATCCTCAAAAGCACCTTTTTTCACTCTCGGCAGCCTCCCCAGCAAAAAAGACAAACGTCCAGCTTTTGCTGCCACAGCAAAGGTGCCAGCGGGGAAAAGTCATGCTGGTCCTCACTGCCTCCTGGAACCCCTTCAAATGCCCCAGACAATTTGGCCCTCTCTGCTTTCCTGCGCACTCTATCCTCAAAAGCACCTTTTTTCACTCTCGGCAGCCTGCCCAGCAAAAAAGACAATCGTCCAGCTTTTGCTGCCACAGCAAAGGTGCCAGCGGGGAAAAGTCATGCTGGTCCTCACTGCCTCCTGGAACCCCTTCAAATGCCCCAGACAATTTGGCCCTCTCTGCTTTCCTGCGCACTCTATCCTCAAAAGCACCTTTTTTCACTCTCGGCAGCCTCCCCAGCAAAAAAGACAAACGTCCAGCTTTTGCTGCCACAGCAAAGGTGCCAGCGGGGAAAAGTCATGCTGGTCCTCACTGCCTCCTGGAACCCCTTCAAATGCCCCAGACAATTTGGCCCTCTCTGCTTTCCTGCGCACTCTATCCTCAAAAGCACCTTTTTTCAATTTCGGCGCTGTCTGGAGCAAAAAAGACAAACGTCCAGCTTTTGCTGCCACAGCAAAGGTGCCAGCGGGGAAAAGTGATGCTGGTCCTCACTGTCTCCTGGAACCCCTTCAAATGCCCCAGACAATTTGGCCCTCTCTGCTTTCCTGCGCACTCTATCCTCAAAAGCACCTTTTTTCACTCTCGGCAGCCTCCCCAGCAAAAAAGACAAACGTCCAGCTTTTGCTGCCACAGCAAAGGTGCCAGCGGGGGAAAGTGATGCTGGTCCTCACTACCTCCTGGAACCCCTTCAAATGCCCCAGACAATTTGGCCCTCTCTGCTTTCCTGCGCACTCTATCCTCAAAAGCACCTTTTTTCACTCTCGGCAGCCTCCCCAGCAAAAAAGACAAACGTCCAGCTTTTGCTGCCACAGCAAAGGTGCCAGCGGGGAAAAGTCATGCTGGTCCTCCCTGCCTCCTGGAACACCTTCAAATGCCCCAGACAATTGGGCCCTCTCTGCTTTCCTGCGCACTCGATCCTCAAAAGCACCTTTTTTCACTCTCGGCAGCCTCCCCAGCAAAAAAGACAAACGTCCAGCTTTTGCTGCCACAGCAAAGGTGCCAGCGGGGAAAAGTGATGCTGGTCCTCACTGCCTCCTGGAACCCCTTCAAATGCCCCAGACAATTTGGCCCTCTCTGCTTTCCTGCGCACTCTATCCTCAAAAGCACCTTTTTTCACTCTCGGCATCCTCCCCTGCAAAAAAGACAAACGTCCAGCTTTTGCTGCCACAGCAAAGGTGCCAGCGCGGAAAAGTGATGCTGGTCCTCACTGCCTCCTGGAACCCCTTCAAATGCCCCAGACAATTTGGCCCTCTCTGCTTTCCTGCGCACTCTATCCTCAAAAGCACCTTTTTTCACTCTCGGCAGCCTCCCCAGCAAAAAAGACAAACGTCCAGCTTTTGCTGCCACAGCAAAGGTGCCAGCGGGGAAAAGTCATGCTGGTCCTCACTGCCTCCTGGAACCCCTTCAAATGCCCCAGACAATTTGGCCCTCTCTGCTTTCCTGCGCACTCTATCCTCAAAAGCACCTTTTTTAACTCTCCGCAGCCTCCGCAGCAAAAAAGACAAACGTCCAGCTTTTGCTGCCACAGCAAAGGTGCCAGCGGGGGAAAGTGATGCTTGTCCTCACTGACCCCTAGAACCCCTTCAAATGCCCCAGACAATTTGGCCCTCTCTGCTTTCCTGCGCACTCTATCCTCAAAAGAACCTTTTTTCACTTTCGGCGCTGTCTGGAGCAAGAAATACAAACGTCCAGCTTTTGCTGCCACAGCAAAGGTGCCAGCGGGGAAAAGTGATGCTGGTCCTCACTGTCTCCTGGAACCCCTTCAAATGCCCCAGACAATTTGGCCCTCTCTGCTTTCCTGCGCACTCGATGCTCAAAACCACCTTTTTTCACTCTCGGCAGCCTCCCCAGCAAAAAAGACAAACGTCCAGCTTTTGCTGCCACAGCAAAGGTGCCAGCGGGGGAAAGTGATGCTGGTCCTCACTACCTCCTGGAACCCCTTCAAATGCCCCAGACAATTTGGCCCTCTCTGCTTTCCTGCGCACTCTATCCTCAAAAGCACCTTTTTTCACTCTCGGCAGCCTCCCCAGCAAAAAAGACAAACGTCCAGCTTTTGCTGCCACAGCAAAGGTGCCAGAGTTGAAAAGTGATGCTGGTCCTCCCTGCCTCCTGGAACACCTTCAAATGCCCCAGACAATTGGGCCCTCTCTGCTTTCCTGCGCACTCGATCCTCAAAACCACCTTTTTTCACTCTCGGCAGCCTCCCCAGCAAAAAAGACAAACGTCCAGCTTTTGCTGCCACAGCAAATGTGCCAGCGGGGAAAAGTCATGCTGGTCCTCATAGCCTCCTGGAACCCCTTCAAATGCCCCAGACAATTTGGCCCTCTCTGCTTTCCTGCGCACTCTATCCTCAAAAGCACCTTTTTTCACTCTCGGCAGCCTCCCCAGCAAAAAAGACAAACGTCCAGCTTTTGCTGCCACAGCAAAGGTGCCAGCGGGGAAAAGTCATGCTGGTCCTCACTGCCTCCTGGAACCCCTTCAAATGCCCCAGACAATTTGGCCCTCTCTGCTTTCCTGCGCACTCTATCCTCAAAAGCACCTTTTTTAACTCTCCGCAGCCTCCGCAGCAAAAAAGACAAACGTCCAGCTTTTGCTGCCAGAGCAAAGGTGCCAGCGGGGGAAAGTGATGCTTGTCCTCACTGACCCCTAGAACCCCTTCAAATGCCCCAGACAATTTGGCCCTCTCTGCTTTCCTGCGGACTCTATCCTCAAAAGAACCTTTTTTCACTTTCGGCGCTGTCTGGAGCAAAAAATACAAACGTCCAGCTTTTGCTGCCACAGCAAAGGTGCCAGCGGGGAAAAGTGATGCTGGTCCTCACTGTCTCCTGGAACCCCTTCAAATGCCCCAGACAATTTGGCCCTCTCTGCTTTCCTGCGTACTCGATCCTCAAAAGCACCTTTTTTCACTCTCGGCAGCCTCCCCAGCAAAAAAGACAAACGTCCAGCTTTTGCTGCCACAGCAAAGGTGCCAGCGGGGGAAAGTGATGCTGGTCCTCACTGCCTCCTGGAACACCTTCAAATGCCCCAGACAATTGGGCCCTCTCTGCTTTCCTGCGCACTCGATGCTCAAAACCACCTTTTTTCACTCTCGGCAGCCTCCCCAGCAAAAAAGACAAACGTCCAGCTTTTGCTGCCACAGCAAAGGTGCCAGCGGGGAAAAGTCATGCTGGTCCTCACTGCCTCCTGGAACCCCTTCAAATGCCCCAGACAATTTGGCCCTCTCTGCTTTCCTGCGCACTCTATCCTCAAAAGCACCTTTTTTAACTCTCCGCAGCCTCCGCAGCAAAAAAGACAAACGTCCAGCTTTTGCTGCCAGAGCAAAGGTGCCAGTGGGGGAAAGTGATGCTTGTCCTCACTGACCCCTAGAACCCCTTCAAATGCCCCAGACAATTTGGCCCTCTCTGCTTTCCTGCGCACTCTATCCTCAAAAGCACCTTTTTTCACTTTCGGCGCTGTCTGGAGCAAAAAAGACAAACGTCCAGCTTTTGCTGCCACAGCAAAGGTGCCAGCGGGGAAAAGTGATGCTGGTCCTCACTACCTCCTGGAACCCCTTCCAATGCCCCAGACAATTTGGCCCTCTCTGCTTTCCTGCGCACTCTATCCTCAAAAGCACCTTTTTTCACTCTCGGCAGCCTCCGCAGCAAAAAAGACAAACGTCCAGCTTTTGCTGCCACAGCAAAGGTGCCAGCGGGGGAAAGTGATGCTGGTCCTCACTACCTCCTGGAACCCCTTCAAATGCCCCAGACAATTGGGCCCTCTCTGCTTTCCTGCGCACTCTATCCTCAAAAGCACCTTTTTTCACTCTCGAATGCCTCCCCAGCAAAAAAGACAAACGTCCAGCTTTTGCTGCCACAGCAAAGGTGCCAGCGGGGAAAACTCATGCTGGTCCTCACTACCTCCTGGAACCCCTTCAAATGCCCCAGACAATTTGGCCCTCTCTGCTTTCCTGCGCACTCTATCCTCAAAAGCACCTTTTTTCACTCTCGAATGCCTCCCCAGCAAAAAAGACAAACGTCCAGCTTTTGGCCACAGCAAAGGTGCCAGCGGGGAAAAGTCATGCTGGTCCTCACTGCCTCCTGGAACCCCTTCAAATGCCCCAGACAATTTGGCCCTCTCTGCTTTCCTGCGCACTCTATCCTCAAAAGCACCTTTTTTAACTCTCCGCAGCCTCCGCAGCAAAAAAGACAAACGTCCAGCTTTTGCTGCCAGAGCAAAGGTGCCAGCGGGGGAAAGTGATGCTTGTCCTCACTGACCCCTAGAACCCCTTCAAATGCCCCAGACAATTTGGCCCTCTCTGCTTTCCTGCGCACTCTATCCTCAAAAGCACCTTTTTTCACACTCGGCAGCCTCCCCAGCAAAAAAGACAAACGTCCAGCTTTTGCTGCCACAGGAAAGGTGCCAGCGGGGAAAACTCATGCTGGTCCTCACTACCTCCTGGAACCCCTTCAAATGCCCCAGACAATTTGGCCCTCTCTGCTTTCCTGCGCACTCTATCCTCAAAAGCACCTTTTTTCACTCTCGGCAGCCTCCCCAGCAAAAAAGACAAACGTCCAGCTTTTGCTGCCACAGCAAAGGTGCCAGCGGGGAAAAGTCATGCTGGTCCTCACTGCCTCCTGGAACCCGTTCAAATTCCCCAGACAATTTGGCCCTCTCTGCTTTCCTGCGCACTCTATCCTCAAAAGCACCTTTTTTAACTCTCCGCAGCCTCCGCAGCAAAAAAGACAAACGTCCAGCTTTTGCTGCCACAGCAAAGGTGCCAGCGGGGGAAAGTGATGCTTGTCCTCACTGACCCCTAGAA
Source organism: Vanellus vanellus (assembly GCF_965231255.1). Lineage (NCBI taxonomy): Eukaryota > Metazoa > Chordata > Aves > Charadriiformes > Charadriidae > Vanellus > Vanellus vanellus. Next base: position 28,549 of record NW_028127056.1, read on the forward strand.
CCCCTTCAAATGCCCCAGACAATTTGGCCCTCTCTGCTTTCCTGCGCACTCTATCCTCAAAAGCACCTTTTTTCACTCTCGGCAGCCTCCCCAGCAAAAAAGACAAACGTCCAGCTTTTGCTGCCACAGCAAAGGTGCCAGCGGGGAAAAGTCATGCTGGTCCTCACTGCCTCCTGGAACCCCTTCAAATGCCCCACACAATTGGGCCCTCTCTGCTTTCCTGCGCACTCGATGCTCAAAACCACCTTTTTTCACTCTCGGCAGCCTCCCCAGCAAAAAAGACAAACGTCCAGCTTTTGCTGCCACAGCAAAGGTGCCAGCGGGGAAAAGTGATGCTGGTCCTCACTGCCTCCTGGAACCCCTTCAAATGCCCCAGACAATTTGGCCCTCTCTGCTTTCCTGCGCACTCTATCCTCAAAAGCACCTTTTTTCACTCTCCGCAGCCTCCCCAGCAAAAAAGACAAACGTCCAGCTTTTGCTGCCACAGCAAAGGTGCCAGCGCGGAAAAGTGATGCTGGTCCTCACTGCCTCCTGGAACCCCTTCAAATGCCCCAGACAATTTGGCCCTCTCTGCTTTCCTGCGCACTCTATCCTCAAAAGCACCTTTTTTCACTCTCGGCAGCCTCCCCAGCAAAAAAGACAAACGTCCAGCTTTTGCTGCCACAGCAAAGGTGCCAGCGGGGAAAAGTGATGCTGGTCCTCACTGCCTCCTGGAACCCCTTCAAATGCCCCAGACAATTTGGCCCTCTCTGCTTTCCTGCGCACTCTATCCTCAAAAGCACCTTTTTTCACTCTTGGCAGCCTCCCCAGCAAAAAAGACAAACGTCCAGCTTTTGCTGCCACAGCAAAGGTGCCAGCGCGGAAAAGTGATGCTGGTCCTCACTGCCTCCTGGAACCCCTTCAAATGCCCCAGACAATTTGGCCCTCTCTGCTTTCCTGCGCACTCTATCCTCAAAAGCACCTTTTTTCACTCTCGGCAGCCTCCCCAGCAAAAAAGACAAACGTCCAGCTTTTGCTGCCACAGCAAAGGTGCCAGCGGGGAAAAGTGATGCTGGTCCTCACTGCCTCCTGGAACCCCTTCAAATGCCCCAGACAATTGGGCCCTCTCTGCTTTCCTGCGCACTCTATCCTCAAAAGCACCTTTTTTCACTCTCCGCAGCCTCCGCAGCAAAAAAGACAAACGTCCAGCTTTTGCTGCCACAGCAAAGGTGCCAGCGGGGGAAAGTGATGCTTGTCCTCACTGACCCCTAGAACCCCTTCAAATGCCCCAGACAATTTGGCCCTCTCTGCTTTCCTGCGCACTCTATCCTCAAAAGCACCTTTTTTCACTTTCGGCGCTGTCTGGAGCAAAAAAGACAAACGTCCAGCTTTTGCTGCCACAGCAAAGGTGCCAGCGGGGAAAAGTGATGCTGGTCCTCACTGTCTCCTGGAACCCCTTCAAATGCCCCAGACAATTTGGCCCTCTCTGCTTTCCTGCGCACTCTATCCTCAAAAGCACCTTTTTTCACTCTCGGCAGCCTCCCCAGCAAAAAAGACAATCGTCCAGCTTTTGCTGCCACAGCAAAGGTGCCAGCGGGGAAAACTCATGCTGGTCCTCACTACCTCCTGGAACCCCTTCAAATGCCCCAGACAATTTGGCCCTCTCTGCTTTCCTGCGCACTCTATCCTCAAAAGCACCTTTTTTCACTTTCGGCCCTGTCTGGAGCAAAAAAGACAAACGTCCAGCTTTTGCTGCCACAGCAAAGGTGCCAGCGGGGAAAAGTGATGCTGGTCCTCACTGTCTCCTGGAACCCCTTCAAATGCCCCAGACAATTTGGCCCTCTCTGCTTTCCTGCGCACTCTATCCTCAAAAGCACCTTTTTTCACTCTCGGCAGCCTCCCCAGCAAAAAAGACAATCGTCCAGCTTTTGCTGCCACAGCAAAGGTGCCAGCGGGGAAAACTCATGCTGGTCCTCACTACCTCCTGGAACCCCTTCAAATGCCCCAGACAATTTGGCCCTCTCTGCTTTCCTGCGCACTCTATCCTCAAAAGCACCTTTTTTCACTCTCGAATGCCTCCCCAGCAAAAAAGACAAACGTCCAGCTTTTGCTGCCACAGCAAAGGTGCCAGCGGGGAAAACTCATGCTGGTCCTCACTACCTCCTGGAACCCCTTCAAATGCCCCAGACAATTTGGCCCTCTCTGCTTTCCTGCGCACTCGATCCTCAAAAGCACCTTTTTTCACTTTCGGCGCTGTCTGGAGCAAAAAAGACAAACGTCCAGCTTTTGCTGCCACAGCAAAGGTGCCAGCGGGGAAAAGTGATGCTGGTCCTCACTGTCTCCTGGAACCCCTTCAAATGCTCCAGACAATTTGGCCCTCTCTGCTTTCCTGCGCACTCTATCCTCAAAAGCACCTTTTTTCACTCTCGGCAGCCTCCCCAGCAAAAAAGACAAACGTCCAGCTTTTGCTGCCAGAGCAAAGGTGCCAGCGGGGGAAAGTGATGCTGGTCCTCACTACCTCCTGGAACCCCTTCAAATGCCCAGACAATTTGGCCCTCTCTGCTTTCCTGCGCACTCTATCCTCAAAAGCACCTTTTTTCACTCTCGGCAGCCTCCCCAGCAAAAAACAAATGTCCAGCTTTTGCTGCCACAGCAAAGGTGCCAGCGGGGAAAAGTCATGCTGGTCCTCACTGCCTCCTGGAACCCCTTCAAATGCCCCAGACAATTTGGCCCTCTCTGCTTTCCTGCGCACTCGATGCTCAAAACCACCTTTTTTCACTCTCGGCAGCCTCCCCAGCAAAAAAGACAAACGTCCAGCTTTTGCTGCCACAGCAAAGGTGCCAGCGGGGAAAAGTGATGCTGGTCCTCACTGCCTCCTGGAACCCCTTCAAATGCCCCAGACAATTTGGCCCTCTCTGCTTTCCTGCGCACTCTATCCTCAAAAGCACCTTTTTTCACTCTTGGCAGCCTCCCCAGCAAAAAAGACAAACGTCCAGCTTTTGCTGCCACAGCAAAGGTGCCAGCGCGGAAAAGTGATGCTGGTCCTCACTGCCTCCTGGAACCCCTTCAAATGCCCCAGACAATTTGGCCCTCTCTGCTTTCCTGCGCACTCTATCCTCAAAAGCACCTTTTTTCACTCTCGGCAGCCTCCCCAGCAAAAAAGACAAACGTCCAGCTTTTGCTGCCACAGCAAAGGTGCCAGCGGGGAAAAGTGATGCTGGTCCTCACTGCCTCCTGGAACACCTTCAAATGCCCCAGACAATTGGGCCCTCTCTGCTTTCCTGCGCACTCTATCCTCAAAAGCACCTTTTTTCACTCTCCGCAGCCTCCGCAGCAAAAAAGACAAACGTCCAGCTTTTGCTGCCACAGCAAAGGTGCCAGCGGGGGAAAGTGATGCTTGTCCTCACTGACCCCTAGAACCCCTTCAAATGCCCCAGACAATTTGGCCCTCTCTGCTTTCCTGCGCACTCTATCCTCAAAAGCACCTTTTTTCACTTTCGGCGCTGTCTGGAGCAAAAAAGACAAACGTCCAGCTTTTGCTGCCACAGCAAAGGTGCCAGCGGGGAAAAGTGATGCTGGTCCTCACTGTCTCCTGGAACCCCTTCAAATGCCCCAGACAATTTGGCCCTCTCTGCTTTCCTGCGCACTCTATCCTCAAAAGCACCTTTTTTCACTCTCGGCAGCCTCCCCAGCAAAAAAGACAAACGTCCAGCTTTTGCTGCCAGAGCAAAGGTGCCAGCGGGGGAAAGTGATGCTGGTCCTCACTACCTCCTGGAACCCCTTCAAATGCCCCAGACAATTTGGCCCTCTCTGCTTTCCTGCGCACTCTATCCTCAAAAGCACCTTTTTTCACTCTCGGCAGCCTCCCCAGCAAAAAAGACAATCGTCCAGCTTTTGCTGCCACAGCAAAGGTGCCAGCGGGGAAAACTCATGCTGGTCCTCACTACCTCCTGGAACCCCTTCAAATGCCCCAGACAATTTGGCCCTCTCTGCTTTCCTTCGCACTCTATCCTCAAAAGCACCTTTTTTCACTTTCGGCGCTGTCTGGAGCAAAAAAGACAAACGTCCAGCTTTTGCTGCCACAGCAAAGGTGCCAGCGGGGAAAAGTGATGCTGGTCCTCACTGTCTCCTGGAACCCCTTCAAATGCCCCAGACAATTTGGCCCTCTCTGCTTTCCTGCGCACTCTATCCTCAAAAGCACCTTTTTTAACTCTCGGCAGCCTCCCCAGCAAAAAAGACAAACGTCCAGCTTTTGCTGCCACAGCAAAGGTGCCAGCGGGGGAAAGTGATGCTGGTCCTCACTACCTCCTGGAACCCCTTCAAATGCCCCAGACAATTTGGCCCTCTCTGCTTTCCTGCGCACTCTATCCTCAAAAGCACCTTTTTTCACTCTCGGCAGCCTCCCCAGCAAAAAAGACAATCGTCCAGCTTTTGCTGCCACAGCAAAGGTGCCAGCGGGGAAAACTCATGCTGGTCCTCACTACCTCCTGGAACCCCTTCAAATGCCCCAGACAATTTGGCCCTCTCTGCTTTCCTGCGCACTCTATCCTCAAAAGCACCTTTTTTCACTCTCGAATGCCTCCCCAGCAAAAAAGACAAACGTCCAGCTTTTGCTGCCACAGCAAAGGTGCCAGCGGGGAAAAGTGATGCTGGTCCTCACTGCCTCCTGGAACCCCTTCAAATGCCCCAGACAATTTGGCCCTCTCTGCTTTCCTGCGCACTCTATCCTCAAAAGCACCTTTTTTCACTCTCGGCAGCCTCCCCAGCAAAAAAGACAAACGTCCAGCTTTTGCTGCCACAGCAAAGGTGCCAGCGGGGAAAAGTCATGCTGGTCCTCACTGCCTCCTGGAACCCCTTCAAATGCCCCAGACAATTTGGCCCTCTCTGCTTTCCTGCGCACTCTATCCTCAAAAGCACCTTTTTTCACTCTTGGCAGCCTCCCCAGCAAAAAAGACAAACGTCCAGCTTTTGCTGCCACAGCAAAGGTGCCAGCGCGGAAAAGTGATGCTGGTCCTCACTGCCTCCTGGAACCCCTTCAAATGCCCCAGACAATTTGGCCCTCTCTGCTTTCCTGCGCACTCTATCCTCAAAAGCACCTTTTTTCACTCTCGGCAGCCTCCCCAGCAAAAAAGACAAACGTCCAGCTTTTGCTGCCACAGCAAAGGTGCCAGCGGGGAAAAGTGATGCTGGTCCTCACTGCCTCCTGGAACCCCTTCAAATGCCCCAGACAATTGGGCCCTCTCTGCTTTCCTGCGCACTCTATCCTCAAAAGCACCTTTTTTCACTCTCCGCAGCCTCCGCAGCAAAAAAGACAAACGTCCAGCTTTTGCTGCCACAGCAAAGGTGCCAGCGGGGGAAAGTGATGCTTGTCCTCACTGACCCCTAGAACCCCTTCAAATGCCCCAGACAATTTGGCCCTCTCTGCTTTCCTGCGCACTCTATCCTCAAAAGCACCTTTTTTCACTTTCGGCGCTGTCTGGAGCAAAAAAGACAAACGTCCAGCTTTTGCTGCCACAGCAAAGGTGCCAGCGGGGAAAAGTGATGCTGGTCCTCACTGTCTCCTGGAACCCCTTCAAATGCCCCAGACAATTTGGCCCTCTCTGCTTTCCTGCGCACTCTATCCTCAAAAGCACCTTTTTTCACTCTCGGCAGCCTCCCCAGCAAAAAAGACAAACGTCCAGCTTTTGCTGCCAGAGCAAAGGTGCCAGCGGGGGAAAGTGATGCTGGTCCTCACTACCTCCTGGAACCCCTTCAAATGCCCCAGACAATTTGGCCCTCTCTGCTTTCCTGCGCACTCTATCCTCAAAAGCACCTTTTTTCACTCTCGGCAGCCTCCCCAGCAAAAAAGACAATCGTCCAGCTTTTGCTGCCACAGCAAAGGTGCCAGCGGGGAAAACTCATGCTGGTCCTCACTACCTCCTGGAACCCCTTCAAATGCCCCAGACAATTTGGCCCTCTCTGCTTTCCTTCGCACTCTATCCTCAAAAGCACCTTTTTTCACTTTCGGCGCTGTCTGGAGCAAAAAAGACAAACGTCCAGCTTTTGCTGCCACAGCAAAGGTGCCAGCGGGGAAAAGTGATGCTGGTCCTCACTGTCTCCTGGAACCCCTTCAAATGCCCCAGACAATTTGGCCCTCTCTGCTTTCCTGCGCACTCTATCCTCAAAAGCACCTTTTTTAACTCTCGGCAGCCTCCCCAGCAAAAAAGACAAACGTCCAGCTTTTGCTGCCACAGCAAAGGTGCCAGCGGGGGAAAGTGATGCTGGTCCTCACTGCCTCCTGGAACCCCTTCAAATGCCCCAGACAATTTGGCCCTCTCTGCTTTCCTGCGCACTCTATCCTCAAAAGCACCTTTTTTCACTCTCGGCAGCCTCCCCAGCAAAAAAGACAATTGTCCAGCTTTTGCTGCCACAGCAAAGGTGCCAGCGGGGAAAACTCATGCTGGTCCTCACTACCTCCTGGAACCCCTTCAAATGCCCCAGACAATTTGGCCCTCTCTGCTTTCCTGCGCACTCTATCCTCAAAAGCACCTTTTTTCACTCTCGAATGCCTCCCCAGCAAAAAAGACAAACGTCCAGCTTTTGCTGCCACAGCAAAGGTGCCAGCGGGGAAAAGTCATGCTGGTCCTCACTGCCTCCTGGAACCCCTTCAAATGCCCCAGACAATTTGGCCCTCTCTGCTTTCCTGCGCACTCTATCCTCAAAAGCACCTTTTTTCACTCTCGGCAGCCTCCCCAGCAAAAAAGACAAACGTCCAGCTTTTGCTGCCACAGCAAAGGTGCCAGCGGGGAAAAGTCATGCTGGTCCTCACTGCCTCCTGGAACCCCTTCAAATGCCCCAGACAATTTGGCCCTCTCTGCTTTCCTGCGCACTCTATCCTCAAAAGCACCTTTTTTCACTCTCGGCAGCCTCCCCAGCAAAAAAGACAAACGTCCAGCTTTTGCTGCCAGAGCAAAGGTGCCAGCGGGGGAAAGTGATGCTGGTCCTCACTACCTCCTGGAACCCCTTCAAATGCCCCAGACAATTTGGCCCTCTCTGCTTTCCTGCGCACTCTATCCTCAAAAGCACCTTTTTTCACTCTCGGCATCCTCCCCAGCAAAAAAGACAATCGTCCAGCTTTTGCTGCCACAGCAAAGGTGCCAGCGGGGAAAACTCATGCTGGTCCTCACTACCTTCTGGAACCCCTTCAAATGCTCCAGACAATTTGGCCCTCTCAGCTTTCCTGCGCACTCTATCCTCAAAAGCACCTTTTTTCACTTTCGGCGCTGTCTGGAGCAAAAAAGACAAACGTCCAGCTTTTGCTGCCACAGCAAAGGTGCCAGCGGGGAAAAGTGATGCTGGTCCTCACTGTCTCCTGGAACCCCTTCAAATGCCCCAGACAATTTGGCCCTCTCTGCTTTCCTGCGCACTCTATCCTCAAAAGCACCTTTCTTCACTCTCGGCAGCCTCCCCAGCAAAAAAGACAAACGTCCAGCTTTTGCTGCCAGAGCAAAGGTGCCAGCGGGGGAAAGTGATGCTGGTCCTCACTACCTCCTGGAACCCCTTCAAATGCCCCAGACAATTTGGCCCTCTCTGCTTTCCTGCGCACTCTATCCTCAAAAGCACCTTTTTTCACTCTCGGCAGCCTCCCCAGCAAAAAAGACAATCGTCCAGCTTTTGCTGCCACAGCAAAGGTGCCAGCGGGGAAAAGTCATGCTGGTCCTCACTACCTCCTGGAACCCCTTCAAATGCCCCAGACAATTTGGCCCTCTCTGCTTTCCTGCGCACTCTATCCTCAAAAGCACCTTTTTTCACTCTCGAATGCCTCCCCAGCAAAAAAGACAAACGTCCAGCTTTTGCTGCCACAGCAAAGGTGCCAGCGGGGAAAACTCATGCTGGTCCTCACTGCCTCCTGGAACCCCTTCAAATGCCCCAGACAATTTGGCCCTCTCTGCTTTCCTGCGCACTCTATCCTCAAAAGCACCTTTTTTCACTCTCGGCAGCCTCTGCAGCAAAACGACAAACGTCCAGCTTTTGCTGCCACAGCAAAGGTGCCAGCGGGGAAAAGTCATGCTGGTCCTCACTACCTCCTGGAACCCCTTCAAATGCCCCAGACAATTTGGCCCTCTCTGCTTTCCTGCGCACTCTATCCTCAAAAGCACCTTTTTTCACTCTCGGCAGCCTCCGCAGCAAAAAAGACAAACGTCCAGCTTTTGCTGCCACAGCAAAGGTGCCAGCGGGGAAAACTCATGCTGGTCCTCACTGACCCCTAGAACCCCTTCAAATGCCCCAGACAATTTGGCCCTCTCTGCTTTCCTGCGCACTCTATCCTCAAAAGCACCTTTTTTCAATTTCGGCGCTGTCTGGAGCAAAAAAGACAAACGTCCAGCTTTTGCTGCCACAGCAAAGGTGCCAGCGGGGAAAAGTGATGCTGGTCCTCACTGTCTCCTGGAACCCCTTCAAATGCCCCAGACAATTTGGCCCTCTCTGCTTTCCTGCGCACTCTATCCTCAAAAGCACCTTTTTTCACTCTCGGCAGCCTCCGCAGCAAAAAAGACAAACGTCCAGCTTTTGCTGCCACAGCAAAGGTGCCAGCGGGGGAAAGTGATGCTGGTCCTCACTACCTCCTGGAACGCCTTCAAATGCCCCAGACAATTTGGCCCTCTCTGCTTTCCTGCGCACTCTATCCTCAAAAGCACCTTTTTTCACTCTCGGCAGCCTCCGCAGCAAAAAAGACAAACGTCCAGCTTTTGCTGCCACAGCAAAGGTGCCAGCGGGGAAAAGTGATGCTGGTCCTCCCTGCCTCCTGGAACACCTTCAAATGCCCCAGACAATTGGGCCCTCTCTGCTTTCCTGCGCACTCGATCCTCAAAAGCACCTTTTTTCACTCTCGGCAGCCTCCCCAGCAAAAAAGACAAACGTCCAGCTTTTGCTGCCACAGCAAAGGTGCCAGCGGGGAAAAGTGATGCTGGTCCTCACTGCCTCCTGGAACCCCTTCAAATGCCCCAGACAATTGGGCCCTCTCTGCTTTCCTGCGCACTCTATCCTCAAAAGCACCTTTTTTCACTCTCGGCAGCCTCCCCAGCAAAAAAGACAAACGTCCAGCTTTTGCTGCCACAGCAAAGGTGCCAGCGGGGTAAACTCATGCTGGTCCTCACTGCCTCCTGGAACCCCTTCAAATTCCCCAGACAATTTGGCCCTCTCTGCTTTCCTGCGCACTCTATCCTCAAAAGCACCTTTTTTAACTCTCCGCAGCCTCCGCAGCAAAAAAGACAAACGTCCAGCTTTTGCTGCCAGAGCAAAGGTGCCAGCGGGGGAAAGTGATGCTTGTCCTCACTGACCCCTAGAACCCCTTCAAATGCCCCAGACAATTTGGCCCTCTCTGCTTTCCTGCGCACTCTATCCTCAAAAGCACCTTTCTTCACTTTCGGCGCTGTCTGGAGCAAAAAAGACAAACGTCCAGCTTTTGCTGCCACAGCAAAGGTGCCAGCGGGGAAAAGTGATGCTGGTCCTCACTGTCTCCTGGAACCCCTTCAAATGCCCCATACAATTTGGCCCTCTCTGCTTTCCTGCGCACTCTATCCTCAAAAGCACCTTTTTTCACTCTCGGCAGCCTCCCCAGCAAAAAAGACAAACGTCCAGCTTTTGCTGCCACAGCAAAGGTGCCAGCGGGGAAAACTCATGCTGGTCCTCACTACCTCCTGGAACCCCTTCAAATGCCCCAGACAATTTGGCCCTCTCTGCTTTCCTGCGCACTCTATCCTCAAAAGCACCTTTTTTCACTCTCGAATGCCTCCCCAGCAAAAAAGACAAACGTCCAGCTTTTGCTGCCACAGCAAAGGTGCCAGCGGGGAAAACTCATGCTGGTCCTCACTGCCTCCTGGAACCCCTTCAAATGCCCCAGACAATTTGGCCCTCTCTGCTTTCCTGCGCACTCTATCCTCAAAAGCACCTTTTTTCACTCTCGGCAGCCTCTGCAGCAAAACGACAAACGTCCAGCTTTTGCTGCCACAGCAAAGGTGCCAGCGGGGAAAAGTCATGCTGGTCCTCACTACCTCCTGGAACCCCTTCAAATGCCCCAGACAATTTGGCCCTCTCTGCTTTCCTGCGCACTCTATCCTCAAAAGCACCTGTTTTCACTCTCGGCAGCCTCCCCAGCAAAAAAGACAAACGTCCAGCTTTTGCTGCCACAGCAAAGGTGCCAGCGGGGAAAACTCATGCTGGTCCTCACTGACCCCTAGAACCCCTTCAAATGCCCCAGACAATTTGGCCCTCTCTGCTTTCCTGCGCACTCTATCCTCAAAAGCACCTTTTTTCAATTTCGGCGCTGTCTGGAGCAAAAAAGACAAACGTCCAGCTTTTGCTGCCACAGCAAAGGTGCCAGCGGGGAAAAGTCATGCTGGTCCTCACTGTCTCCTGGAACCCCTTCAAATGCCCCAGACAATTTGGCCCTCTCTGCTTTCCTGCGCACTCTATCCTCAAAAGCACCTTTTTTCACTCTCGGCAGCCTCCCCAGCAAAAAAGACAAACGTCCAGCTTTTGCTGCCACAGCAAAGGTGCCAGCGGGGGAAAGTGATGCTGGTCCTCACTACCTCCTGGAACCCCTTCAAATGCCCCAGACAATTTGGCCCTCTCTGCTTTCCTGCGCACTCTATCCTCAAAAGCACCTTTTTTCACTCTCGGCAGCCTCCCCAGAAAAAAGACAAACGTCCAGCTTTTGCTGCCACAGCAAAGGTGCCAGCGGGGAAAAGTCATGCTGGTCCTCCCTGCCTCCTGGAACACCTTCAAATGCCCCAGACAATTGGGCCCTCTCTGCTTTCCTGCGCACTCGATCCTCAAAAGCACCTTTTTTCACTCTCGGCAGCCTCCCCAGCAGAAAAGACAAACGTCCAGCTTTTGCTGCCACAGCAAAGGTGCCAGCGGGGAAAAGTGATGCTGGTCCTCACTGCCTCCTGGAACCCCTTCAAATGCCCCAGACAATTGGGCCCTCTCTGCTTTCCTGCGCACTCTATCCTCAAAAGCACCTTTTTTCACTCTCGGCAGCCTCCCCAGAAAAAAGACAAACGTCCAGCTTTTGCTGCCACAGCAAAGGTGCCAGCGGGGTAAACTCATGCTGGTCCTCACTGCCTCCTGGAACCCCTTCAAATTCCCCAGACAATTTGGCCCTCTCTGCTTTCCTGCGCACTCTATCCTCAAAAGCACCTTTTTTAACTCTCCGCAGCCTCCGCAGCAAAAAAGACAAACGTCCAGCTTTTGCTGCCAGAGCAAAGGTGCCAGCGGGGGAAAGTGATGCTTGTCCTCACTGACCCCTAGAACCCCTTCAAATGCCCCAGACAATTTGGCCCTCTCTGCTTTCCTGCGCACTCTATCCTCAAAAGCACCTTTTTTCACTCTCGGCAGCCTCCCCAGCAAAAAAGACAATTGTCCAGCTTTTGCTGCCACAGCAAAGGTGCCAGCGGGGAAAACTCATGCTGGTCCTCACTACCTCCTGGAACCCCTTCAAATGCCCCAGACAATTTGGCCCTCTCTGCTTTCCTGCGCACTCTATCCTCAAAAGCACCTTTTTTCACTCTCGAATGCCTCCCCAGCAAAAAAGACAAACGTCCAGCTTTTGCTGCCACAGCAAAGGTGCCAGCGGGGAAAAGTCATGCTGGTCCTCACTGCCTCCTGGAACCCCTTCAAATGCCCCAGACAATTTGGCCCTCTCTGCTTTCCTGCGCACTCTATCCTCAAAAGCACCTTTTTTCACTCTCGGCAGCCTCCCCAGCAAAAAAGACAAACGTCCAGCTTTTGCTGCCACAGCAAAGGTGCCAGCGGGGAAAAGTCATGCTGGTCCTCACTGCCTCCTGGAACCCCTTCAAATGCCCCAGACAATTTGGCCCTCTCTGCTTTCCTGCGCACTCTATCCTCAAAGCACCTTTTTTCACTCTCGGCAGCCTCCCCAGCAAAAAGACAAACGTCCAGCTTTTGCTGCCAGAGCAAAGGTGCCAGCGGGGAAAGTGATGCTGGTCCTCACTACCTCCTGGAACCCCTTCAAATGCCCCAGACAATTTGGCCCTCTCTGCTTTCCTGCGCACTCTATCCTCAAAAGCACCTTTTTTCACTCTCGGCATCCTCCCCAGCAAAAAAGACAATCGTCCAGCTTTTGCTGCCACAGCAAAGGTGCCAGCGGGGAAAACTCATGCTGGTCCTCACTACCTTCTGGAACCCCTTCAAATGCTCCAGACAATTTGGCCCTCTCAGCTTTCCTGCGCACTCTATCCTCAAAAGCACCTTTTTTCACTTTCGGCGCTGTCTGGAGCAAAAAAGACAAACGTCCAGCTTTTGCTGCCACAGCAAAGGTGCCAGCGGGGAAAAGTGATGCTGGTCCTCACTGTCTCCTGGAACCCCTTCAAATGCCCCAGACAATTTGGCCCTCTCTGCTTTCCTGCGCACTCTATCCTCAAAAGCACCTTTCTTCACTCTCGGCAGCCTCCCCAGCAAAAAAGACAAACGTCCAGCTTTTGCTGCCAGAGCAAAGGTGCCAGCGGGGGAAAGTGATGCTGGTCCTCACTACCTCCTGGAACCCCTTCAAATGCCCCAGACAATTTGGCCCTCTCTGCTTTCCTGCGCACTCTATCCTCAAAAGCACCTTTTTTCACTCTCGGCAGCCTCCCCAGCAAAAAGACAATCGTCCAGCTTTTGCTGCCACAGCAAAGGTGCCAGCGGGGAAAACTCATGCTGGTCCTCACTACCTCCTGGAACCCCTTCAAATGCCCCAGACAATTTGGCCCTCTCTGCTTTCCTGCGCACTCTATCCTCAAAAGCACCTTTTTTCACTCTCGAATGCCTCCCCAGCAAAAAAGACAAACGTCCAGCTTTTGCTGCCACAGCAAAGGTGCCAGCGGGGAAAACTCATGCTGGTCCTCACTGCCTCCTGGAACCCCTTCAAATGCCCCAGACAATTTGGCCCTCTCTGCTTTCCTGCGCACTCTATCCTCAAAAGCACCTTTTTTCACTCTCGGCAGCCTCTGCAGCAAAACGACAAACGTCCAGCTTTTGCTGCCACAGCAAAGGTGCCAGCGGGGAAAAGTCATGCTGGTCCTCACTACCTCCTGGAACCCCTTCAAATGCCCCAGACAATTTGGCCCTCTCTGCTTTCCTGCGCACTCTATCCTCAAAAGCACCTTTTTTCACTCTCGGCAGCCTCCGCAGCCAAAAAAGACAAACGTCCAGCTTTTGCTGCCACAGCAAAGGTGCCAGCGGGGAAAACTCATGCTGGTCCTCACTGACCCCTAGAACCCCTTCAAATGCCCCAGACAATTTGGCCCTCTCTGCTTTCCTGCGCACTCTATCCTCAAAAGCACCTTTTTTCAATTTCGGCGCTGTCTGGAGCAAAAAAGACAAACGTCCAGCTTTTGCTGCCACAGCAAAGGTGCCAGCGGGGAAAAGTGATGCTGGTCCTCACTGTC
>NW_028127055.1:0-46208 GCF_965231255.1 Vanellus vanellus
TGCTGGTCCTCACTGCCTCCTGGAACCCCCTTCAAATGCCCCAGACAATTTGGCCCTCTCTGCTTTCCTGCGCACTCTAGCCTCAAAAGCACCTTTTTTCAGTTTTGGCGCCCTCCGGAGGAAAAAAGAAAAACGTCCAGCTTTTGCTGCCACAGCAAAGGTGCCAGCGGGGAAAAGTGATGCTGGTCCTCACTGCCTCCTGGAACCCCTTCAAATGCCCCAGACAATTTGGCCCTCTCTGCTTTCCTGCGGACTCTTGCCTCAAAAGCACATTTTTTCACTTTCGGAGCTGTTTGGAGCAAAAAAGAAAAACGTCCAGCTTTTGCTGCCACAGCAAAGGTGCCAGCGGGGAAAAGTGATGCTGCTCCTCACTGCCTCCTGGAACCTTTTCAAATGCCCCAGACAATTTGGCCCTCTCTGCTTTCCTGCAGACTCTAGTCTCAAAAGCACCTTTTTTTACTTTCTGCGCTGTTTGGAGCAAAAAAGACAAACGTCCAGCTTTTGCTGCCACAGCAAAGGTGCCAGCGGGGAAAAGTGATGCTGGTCCTCACTGCCTCCTGGAACCCCTTCAAATGCCCCAGACAATTTGGCCCTCTCTGCTTTCCTCCAGACTCTGGTCTCAAAAGCACCTTTTTTCACTTTTGGCGCCCTCCGGAGGAAAAAAGACAAACGTCCAGCTTTTGCTGCCACAGCGAAGGTGCCAGCGGGGAAAAGTGATGCTAGTCCTCACTGCCTCCTGGAACTCCTTCAAATGCCCCAGACAATTTGGCCCTCTCTGCTTTCCTGCGCACTCTAGCCTCAAAAGCACCTTTTTTCACTTTCGGCGATGTTTGGAGCAAAAAAGACAAACGTCCAGCTTTTGCTGCCATAGCAAAGGTGCCAGCGGGGAAAAGTGATGCTGGTCCTCACTGCCTCCTGGAACCCCTTCAAATGCCCCAGACAATTTGGCCCTCTCTGCTTTCCTGCGGACTCTAGCCTCAAAAGCACTGTTTTTCACTTTCGGCGCTGTTTGGAGCAAAAAAGACAAACGTCCAGCTTTTGCTGCCACAGCAAAGGTGCCAGCGGGGAAAAGTGATGCTGGTCCTCACTGCCTCCTGGAACCCCTTCAAATGCCCCAGACAATTTGGCCCTCTCTGCTTTCCTGCGGACTCTATTCTCAAAAGCACCTTTTTTCACTTTCGGCGCTGTGTGGAGCAAAAAAGACAAACGTCCAGCTTTTGCTGCCACAGCAAAGGTGCCAGCGGGGAAAAGTGTTGCTGGTCCTCACTGCCTCCTGAAACCCCTTCAAATGCCCCAGACAATTTGGCCCTCTCTGCTTTCCTGCGCACTCTAGCCTCAAAAGCACCTTTTTTCAGTTTTGGCGCCCTCCGGAGGAAAAAAGACAAAACGTCCAGCTTTTGCTGCCACAGCAAAGGTGCCAGCGGGGAAAAGTGATGCTGGTCCTCACTGCCTCCTGGAACCCCTTCAAATGCCCCCAGACAATTTGGCCCTCTCTGCTTTCCTGCGGACTCTTGCCTCAAAAGCACATTTTTTCACTTTCGGAGCTGTTTGGAGCAAAAAAGAAAAACGTCCAGCTTTTGCTGCCACAGCAAAGGTGCCAGCGGGGAAAAGTGATGCTGGTCCTCACTGCCTCCTGGAACCCCTTCAAATGCCCCAGACAATTTGGCCCTCTCTGCTTTCCTGCAGACTCTAGTCTCAAAAGCACCTTTTTTTACTTTCTGCGCTGTTTGGAGCAAAAAAGACAAACGTCCAGCTTTTGCTGCCACAGCAAAGGTGCCAGCGGGGAAAAGTGATGCTGGTCCTCACTGCCTCCTGGAACCCCTTCAAATGCCCCAGACAATTTGGCCCTCTCTGCTTTCCTCCAGACTCTGGTCTCAAAAGCAACTTTTTTCACTTTCGGCGCCCTCCGGAGGAAAAAAGACAAACGTCCAGCTTTTGCTGCCACAGCGAAGGTGCCAGCGGGGAAAAGTGATGCTAGTCCTCACTGCCTCCTGGAACTCCTTCAAATGCCCCACACAATTTGGCCCTCTCTGCTTTCCTGCGCACTCTAGCCTCAAAAGCAGCTTTTTTCACTTTCGGCGCCCTCGGGAGAAAAAAAAAAGACAAACGTGCAGCTTTTGCTGCCACAGCAAAGGTGCCAGCGGGGAAAAGTGATGCTGGTCCTCACTGCCTCCTGGAACCCCTTCAAATGCCCCAGACAATTTGGCCCTCTCTGCTTTCCTCCAGACTCTAGCCTCAAAAGCACCTTTTTTCACTTTCGGCACCCTCCAGAGCAAAAAAGACAAACGTCCAGCTTTTGCTGACACAGCAAAGGTGCCAGCGGGGAAAAGTGATGCTAGTCCTCACTGCCTCCTGGAACTCCTTCAAATGCCCCAGACAATTTGGCCCTCTCTGCTTTCCTGCGCACTCTAGCCTCAAAAGCAGCTTTTTTCACTTTCGGCGCTGTTTGGAGCAAAAAAGACAAACGTCCAGCTTTTGCTGCCATAGCAAAGGTGCCAGCGGGGAAAAGTGATGCTGGTCCTCACTGCCTCCTGGAACCCCTTCAAATGCCCCAGACAATTTGGCCCTCTCTGCTTTCCTGCGGACTGTAGCCTCAAAAGCAGCTTTTTTCACTTTCGGCGCTTTTTGGAGCAAAAAAGACAAACGTCCAGCTTTTGCTGCCACAGCAAAGGTGCCAGCGGGGAAAAGTAATGCTGGTCCTCACTGCCTCCTGGAACCCCTTCAAATGCCCCAGACAATTTGGCCCTCTCTGATTTCCTGCGTACTCTAGCCTCAAAAGCACCTTTTTTCACTTTTGGCGCCCTCCGGAGGAAAAAAGACAAACGTCCAGCTTTTGCTGCCACAGCAAAGGTGCCAGCGGGGAAAAGTGATGCTGGTCCTCACTGTCTCCTGAAACTCCTTCAAATGCCTCAGACAATTTGGCCCTCTCTGCTTTCCTGCGGACTCTAGCCTCAAAAGCACTGTTTTTCACTTTCGGCGCTGTTTGGAGCAAAAAAGACAAACGTCCAGCTTTTGCTGCCACAGCAAAGGTGCCAGCGGGGAAAAGTGATGCTGGTCCTCACTGCCTCCTGGAACCCCTTCAAATGCCCCAGACAATTTGGCCCTCTCTGCTTTCCTGCGGACTCTAGCCTCAAAAGCACCTTTTTTCACTTTCGGCGCTGTGTGGAGGAAAAAAGACAAACGTCCAGCTTTTGCTGCCACAGCAAAGGTGCCAGCGGGGAAAAGTGTTGCTGGTCCTCACTGCCTCCTGGAACCCCTTCAATGCCCCAGACAATTTGGCCCTCTCTGCTTTCCTGCGCACTCTAGCCTCAAAAGCACCTTTTTTCAGTTTTGGCGCCCTCCGGAGGAAAAAAGAAAAACGTCCAGCTTTTGCTGCCACAGCAAAGGTGCCAGCGGGGAAAAGTGATGCTGGTCCTCACTGCCTCCTGGAACCCCTTCAAATGCCCCAGACAATTTGGCCCTCTCTGCTTTCCTGCGGACTCTTGCCTCAAAAGCACATTTTTTCACTTTCGGAGCTGTTTGGAGCAAAAAAGAAAAACGTCCAGCTTTTGCTGCCACAGCAAAGGTGCCAGCGGGGAAAAGTGATGCTGCTCCTCACTGCCTCCTGGAACCCCTTCAAATGCCCCAGACAATTTGGCCCTCTCTGCTTTCCTGCAGACTCTAGTCTCAAAAGCACCTTTTTTTACTTTCTGCGCTGTTTGGAGCAAAAAAGACAACGTCCAGCTTTTGCTGCCACAGCAAAGGTGCCAGCGGGGAAAAGTGATGCTGGTCCTCACTGCCTCCTGGAACCCCTTCAAATGCCCCAGACAATTTGGCCCTCTCTGCTTTCCTCCAGACTCTGGTCTCAAAAGCACCTTTTTTCACTTTTGGCGCCCTCCGGAGGAAAAAAGACAAACGTCCAGCTTTTGCTGCCACAGCGAAGGTGCCAGCGGGGAAAAGTGATGCTAGTCCTCAGTGCCTCCTGGAACTCCTTCAAATGCCCCAGACAATTTGGCCCTCTCTGCTTTCCTGCGCACTCTAGCCTCAAAAGTACCTTTTTTCACTTTCGGCGATGTTTGGAGCAAAAAAGACAAACGTCCAGCTTTTGCTGCCATAGCAAAGGTGCCAGCGGGGAAAAGTGATGCTGGTCCTCACTGCCTCCTGGAACCCCTTCAAATGCCCCAGACAATTTGGCCCTCTCTGCTTTCCTGCGGACTGTAGCCTCAAAAGCAGCTTTTTTCACTTTCGGCGCTTTTTGGAGCAAAAAAGACAAACGTCCAGCTTTTGCTGCCACAGCAAAGGTGCCAGCGGGGAAAAGTAATGCTGGTCCTCACTGCCTCCTGGAACCCCTTCAAATGCCCCAGACAATTTGGCCCTCTCTGATTTCCTGCGTACTCTAGCCTCAAAAGCACCTTTTTTCACTTTTGGCGCCCTCCGGAGGAAAAAAGACAAACGTCCAGCTTTTGCTGCCACAGCAAAGGTGCCAGCGGGGAAAAGTGATGCTGGTCCTCACTGTCTCCTGAAACTCCTTCAAATGCCTCAGACAATTTGGCCCTCTCTGCTTTCCTGCGGACTCTAGCCTCAAAAGCACTGTTTTTCACTTTCGGCGCTGTTTGGAGCAAAAAAGACAAACGTCCAGCTTTTGCTGCCACAGCAAAGGTGCCAGCGGGGAAAAGTGATGCTGGTCCTCACTGCCTCCTGGAACCCCTTCAAATGCCCCAGACAATTTGGCCCTCTCTGCTTTCCTGCGGACTCTAGCCTCAAAAGCACCTTTTTTCACTTTCGGCGCTGTGTGGAGCAAAAAAGACAAACGTCCAGCTTTTGCTGCCACAGCAAAGGTGCCAGCGGGGAAAAGTGTTGCTGGTCCTCACTGCCTCCTGAAACCCCTTCAAATGCCCCAGACAATTTGGCCCTCTCTGCTTTCCTGCGCACTCTAGCCTCAAAAGCACCTTTTTTCAGTTTTGGCGCCCTCCGGAGGAAAAAAGACAAACGTCCAGCTTTTGCTGCCACAGCAAAGGTGCCAGCGGGGAAAAGTGATGCTGGTCCTCACTGCCTCCTGGAACCCCTTCAAATGCCCCAGACAATTTGGCCCTCTCTGCTTTCCTGCGGACTCTTGCCTCAAAAGCACATTTTTTCACTTTCGGAGCTGTTTGGAGCAAAAAAGAAAAACGTCCAGCTTTTGCTGCCACAGCAAAGGTGCCAGCGGGGAAAAGTGATGCTGGTCCTCACTGCCTCCTGGAACCCCTTCAAATGCCCCAGACAATTTGGCCCTCTCTGCTTTCCTGCAGACTCTAGTCTCAAAAGCACCTTTTTTTACTTTCTGCGCTGTTTGGAGCAAAAAAGACAAACGTCCAGCTTTTGCTGCCACAGCAAAGGTGCCAGCGGGGAAAAGTGATGCTGGTCCTCACTGCCTCCTGGAACCCCTTCAAATGCCCCAGACAATTTGGCCCTCTCTGCTTTCCTGCGGACTCTAGCCTCAAAAGCACCTTTTTTCACTTTTGGCGCCCTCCGGAGGAAAAAAGACAAACGTCCAGCTTTTGCTGCCACAGCGAAGGTGCCAGCGGGGAAAAGTGATGCTAGTCCTCACTGCCTCCTGGAACTCCTTCAAATGCCCCAGACAATTTGGCCCTCTCTGCTTTCCTGCGCACTCTAGCCTCAAAAGCAGCTTTTTTCACTTTCGGCGCTGTTTGGAGCAAAAAAGACAAACGTCCAGCTTTTGCTGCCATAGCAAAGGTGCCAGCGGGGAAAAGTGATGCTGGTCCTCACTGCCTCCTGGAACCCCTTCAAATGCCCCAGACAATTTGGCCCTCTCTGCTTTCCTGCGGACTCTAGCCTCAAAAGCAGCTTTTTTCACTTTCGGCGCTTTTTGGAGCAAAAAAGACAAACGTCCAGCTTTTGCTGCCACAGCAAATGTGCCAGCGGGGAAAAGTGATGCTGGTCCTCACTGCCTCCTGGAACCCCTTCAAATGCCCCAGACAATTTGGCCCTCTCTGCTTTCGTGCGGAATCTAGCCTCAAAAGCACCGTTTTTCATTTTCGGCGCCCTCCTGAGGAAAAAAGATAAACGTCCAGCTTTTGCTGCCACAGCAAAGGTGCCAGCGGGGAAAAGTGATGCTGGTCCTCACTGCCTCCTGGAACACCTTCAAATGCCCAAACAATTTGGCCCTCTCTGCTTTCCTGCGGACTCTAGCCTCAAAAGCACCTTTTTTCACTTTCGGCGCCCTCCGGAGCAAAAAAGACAAACGTCCAGCTTTTGCTGCCACAGCGAAGGTGCCAGCGGGGAATAGTGATGCTAGTCCTCACTGTCTCCTGGAACTCCTTCAAATGCCCCACACAATTTGGCCCTCTCTGCTTTCCTGCGGACTCTAGCCTCAAAAGCACCTTTTTTCACTTTCGGCACCCTCCGGAGGAAAAAAGACCAACGTCCAGCTTTTGCTGCCACAGCAAAGGTGCCAGCGGGGAAAAGTGATGCTGGTCCTCACTGCCTCCTGGAACCCCTTCAAATGCCCCAGACAATTTGGCCCTCTCTGCTTTCCTCCAGACTCTAGCCTCAAAAGCACCTTTTTTCACTTTTGGCGCCCTCCGGAGGAAAAAAGACAAACGTCCAGCTTTTGCTGCCACAGCAAAGGTGCCAGCGGGGAAAAGTGATGCTGGTCCTCACTGTCTCCTGAAACTCCTTCAAATGCCATAGACAATTTGGCCCTCTCTGCTTTCCTGCGGACTCTAGCCTCAAAAGCACTGTTTTTCACTTTCGGCGCTGTTTGGAGCAAAAAAGACAAACGTCCAGCTTTTGCTGCCACAGCAAAGGTGCCAGCGGGGAAAAGTGATGCTGGTCCTCACTGCCTCCTGGAACCCCTTCAAATGCCCCAGACAATTTGGCCCTCTCTGCTTTCCTGCGGACTCTAGCCTCAAAAGCACCTTTTTTCACTTTCGGCGCTGTGTGGAGCAAAAAAGACAAACGTCCAGCTTTTGCTGCCACAGCAAAGGTGCCAGCGGGGAAAAGTGTTGCTGGTCCTCACTGCCTCCTGGAACCCCTTCAAATGCCCCAGACAATTTGGCCCTCTCTGCTTTCCTGCGCACTCTAGCCTCAAAAGCACCTTTTTTCAGTTTTGGCGCCCTCCGGAGGAAAAAAGACAAACGTCCAGCTTTTGCTGCCACAGCAAAGGTGCCAGCGGGGAAAAGTGATGCTGGTCCTCACTGTCTCCTGAAACTCCTTCAAATGCCTCAGACAATTTGGCCCTCTCTGCTTTCCTGCGGACTCTAGCCTCAAAAGCACTGTTTTTCACTTTCGGCGCTGTTTGGAGCAAAAAAGACAAACGTCCAGCTTTTGCTGCCACAGCAAAGGTGCCAGCGGGGAAAAGTGATGCTGGTCCTCACTGCCTCCTGGAACCCCTTCAAATGCCCCAGACAATTTGGCCCTCTCTGCTTTCCTGCGGACTCTAGCCTCAAAAGCACCTTTTTTCACTTTCGGCGCTGTGTGGAGCAAAAAAGACAAACGTCCAGCTTTTGCTGCCACAGCAAAGGTGCCAGCGGGGAAAAGTGTTGCTGGTCCTCACTGCCTCCTGGAACCCCTTCAAATGCCCCAGACAATTTGGCCCTCTCTGCTTTCCTGCGCACTCTAGCCTCAAAAGCACCTTTTTTCAGTTTTGGCGCCCTCCGGAGGAAAAAAGACAAACGTCCAGCTTTTGCTGCCACAGCAAAGGTGCCAGCGGGGAAAAGTGATGCTAGTCCTCACTGCCTCCTGGAACTCCTTCAAATGCCCCAGACAATTTGGCCCTCTCTGCTTTCCTGCGGACTCTATTCTCAAAAGCACCTTTTTTCACTTTCGGCGCTGTTTGGAGCAAAAAAGACAAACGTCCAGCTTTTGCTGCCATAGCAAAGGTGCCAGCGGGGAAAAGTGATGCTGGTCCTCACTGCCTCCTGGAACCCCTTCAAATGCCCCAGACAATTTGGCCCTCTCTGCTTTCCTGCGGACTCTAGCCTCAAAAGCAGCTTTTTTCACTTTCGGCGCTTTTTGGAGCAAAAAAGACAAACGTCCAGCTTTTGCTGCCACAGCAAATGTGCCAGCGGGGAAAAGTGATGCTGGTCCTCACTGCCTCCTGGAACCCCTTCAAATGCCCCAGACAATTTGGCCCTCTCTGCTTTCGTGCGGAATCTAGCCTCAAAAGCACCGTTTTTCATTTTCGGCGCCCTCCTGAGGAAAAAAGATAAACGTCCAGCTTTTGCTGCCACAGCAAAGGTGCCAGCGGGGAAAAGTGATGCTGGTCCTCACTGCCTCCTGGAACACCTTCAAATGCCCAAACAATTTGGCCCTCTCTGCTTTCCTGCGGACTCTAGCCTCAAAAGCACCTTTTTTCACTTTCGGCGCCCTCCGGAGCAAAAAAGACAAACGTCCAGCTTTTGCTGCCACAGCGAAGGTGCCAGCGGGGAATAGTGATGCTAGTCCTCACTGTCTCCTGGAACTCCTTCAAATGCCCCAGACAATTTGGCCCTCTCTGCTTTCCTGCGGACTCTAGCCTCAAAAGCACCTTTTTTCACTTTCGGCACCCTCCGGAGGAAAAAAGACCAACGTCCAGCTTTTGCTGCCACAGCAAAGGTGCCAGCGGGGAAAAGTGATGCTGGTCCTCACTGCCTCCTGGAACCCCTTCAAATGCCCCAGACAATTTGGCCCTCTCTGCTTTCCTCCAGACTCTAGCCTCAAAAGCACCTTTTTTCACTTTCGGCACCCTCCAGAGCAAAAAAGACAAACGTCCAGCTTTTGCTGACACAGCAAAGGTGCCAGCGGGGAAAAGTGATGCTGGTCCTCACTGCCTCCTGGAACCCCTTCAAATGCCCCAGACAATTTGGCCCTCTCTGCTTTCCTCCAGACTCTGGTCTCAAAAGCAACTTTTTTCACTTTCGGCGCCCTCCGGAAGAAAAAAAGACAAACGTCCAGCTTTTGCTGCCACAGCGAAGGTGCCAGCGGGGAAAAGTGATGCTAGTCCTCACTGCCTCCTGGAACCCCTTCAAATGCCCCAGACAATTTGGCCCTCTCTGCTTTCCTGCGGACTCTAGCCTCAAAAGCACCTTTTTTCACTTTTGGCGCCCTCCGGAGGAAAAAAGACAAACGTCCAGCTTTTGCTGCCACAGCAAAGGTGCCAGCGGGGAAAAGTGATGCTGGTCCTCACTGTCTCCTGAAACTCCTTCAAATGCCTCAGACAATTTGGCCCTCTCTGCTTTCCTGCGGACTCTAGCCTCAAAAGCACTGTTTTTCACTTTCGGCGCTGTTTGGAGCAAAAAAGACAAACGTCCAGCTTTTGCTGCCACAGCAAAGGTGCCAGCGGGGAAAAGTGATGCTGGTCCTCACTGCCTCCTGGAACCCCTTCAAATGCCCCAGACAATTTGGCCCTCTCTGCTTTCCTGCGGACTCTAGCCTCAAAAGCACCTTTTTTCACTTTCGGCGCTGTGTGGAGCAAAAAAGACAAACGTCCAGCTTTTGCTGCCACAGCAAAGGTGCCAGCGGGGAAAAGTGTTGCTGGTCCTCACTGCCTCCTGGAACCCCTTCAAATGCCCCAGACAATTTGGCCCTCTCTGCTTTCCTGCGCACTCTAGCCTCAAAAGCACCTTTTTTCAGTTTTGGCGCCCTCCGGAGGAAAAAAGACAAACGTCCAGCTTTTGCTGCCACAGCAAAGGTGCCAGCGGGGAAAAGTGATGCTGGTCCTCACTGCCTCCTGGAACCCCTTCAAATGCCCCAGACAATTTGGCCCTCTCTGCTTTCCTGCGGACTCTTGCCTCAAAAGCACATTTTTTCACTTTCGGAGCTGTTTGGAGCAAAAAAGAAAAACGTCCAGCTTTTGCTGCCACAGCAAAGGTGCCAGCGGGGAAAAGTGATGCTGGTCCTCACTGCCTCCTGGAACCCCTTCAAATGCCCCAGACAATTTGGCCCTCTCTGCTTTCCTGCGCACTCTAGTCTCAAAAGCACCTTTTTTTACTTTCTGCGCTGTTTGGAGCAAAAAAGAAAAACGTCCAGCTTTTGCTGCCACAGCAAAGGTGCCAGCGGGGAAAAGTGATGCTGGTCCTCACTGCCTCCTGGAACCCCTTCAAATGCCCCAGACAATTTGGCCCTCTCTGCTTTCCTGCGGACTCTAGCCTCAAAAGCACCGTTTTTCATTTTCGGCGCCCTCCTGAGGAAAAAAGATAAACGTCCAGCTTTTGCTGCCACAGCAAAGGTGCCAGCGGGGAAAAGTGATGCTGGTCCTCACTGCCTCCTGGAACACCTTCAAATGCCCAAACAATTTGGCCCTCTCTGCTTTCCTGCGGACTCTAGCCTCAAAAGCACCTTTTTTCACTTTCGGCGCCCTCCGGAGCAAAAAAGACAAACGTCCAGCTTTTGCTGCCACAGCGAAGGTGCCAGCGGGGAATAGTGATGCTAGTCCTCACTGTCTCCTGGAACTCCTTCAAATGCCCCACACAATTTGGCCCTCTCTGCTTTCCTGCGGACTCTAGCCTCAAAAGCACCTTTTTTCACTTTCGGCACCCTCCGGAGGAAAAAAGACCAACGTCCAGCTTTTGCTGCCACAGCAAAGGTGCCAGCGGGGAAAAGTGATGCTGGTCCTCACTGCCTCCTGGAACCCCTTCAAATGCCCCAGACAATTTGGCCCTCTCTGCTTTCCTGCGGACTCTAGCCTCCAAAGCACCTTTTTTCACTTTCGGCACCCTCCAGAGCAAAAAAGACAAACGTCCAGCTTTTGCTGACACAGCAAAGGTGCCAGCGGGGAAAAGTGATGCTGGTCCTCACTGCCTCCTGGAACCCCTTCAAATGCCCCAGACAATTTGGCCCTCTCTGCTTTCCTCCAGACTCTGGTCTCAAAAGCAACTTTTTTCACTTTCGGCGCCCTCCGGAGGAAAAAAGACAAACGTCCAGCTTTTGCTGCCACAGCGAAGGTGCCAGCGGGGAAAAGTGATGCTAGTCCTCACTGCCTCCTGGAACTCCTTCAAATGCCCCAGACAATTTGGCCCTCTCTGCTTTCCTGCGCACTCTAGCCTCAAAAGCAGCTTTTTTCACTTTCGGCGCTGTTTGGAGCAAAAAAGACAAACGTCCAGCTTTTGCTGCCATAGCAAAGGTGCCAGCGGGGAAAAGTGATGCTGGTCCTCACTGCCTCCTGGAACCCCTTCAAATGCCCCAGACAATTTGGCCCTCTCTGCTTTCCTGCGGACTGTAGCCTCAAAAGCAGCTTTTTTCACTTTCGGCGCTTTTTGGAGCAAAAAAGACAAACGTCCAGCTTTTGCTGCCACAGCAAAGGTGCCAGCGGGGAAAAGTGATGCTGGTCCTCACTGCCTCCTGGAACCCCTTCAAATGCCCCAGACAATTTGGGCCTCTCTGATTTCCTGCGTACTCTAGCCTCAAAAGCACCTTTTTTCACTTTTGGCGCCCTCCGGAGGAAAAAAGACAAACGTCCAGCTTTTGCTGCCACAGCAAAGGTGCCAGCGGGGAAAAGTGATGCTGGTCCTCACTGTCTCCTGAAACTCCTTCAAATGCCTCAGACAATTTGGCCCTCTCTGCTTTCCTGCGGACTCTAGCCTCAAAAGCACTGTTTTTCACTTTCGGCGCTGTTTGGAGCAAAAAAGACAAACGTCCAGCTTTTGCTGCCACAGCAAAGGTGCCAGCGGGGAAAAGTGATGCTGGTCCTCACTGCCTCCTGGAACCCCTTCAAATGCCCCAGACAATTTGGCCCTCTCTGCTTTCCTGCGGACTCTAGCCTCAAAAGCACCTTTTTTCACTTTCGGCGCTGTGTGGAGCAAAAAAGACAAACGTCCAGCTTTTGCTGCCACAGCAAAGGTGCCAGCGGGGAAAAGTGTTGCTGGTCCTCACTGCCTCCTGGAACCCCTTCAAATGCCCCAGACAATTTGGCCCTCTCTGCTTTCCTGCGCACTCTAGCCTCAAAAGCACCTTTTTTCAGTTTTGGCGCCCTCCGGAGGAAAAAAGACAAACGTCCAGCTTTTGCTGCCACAGCAAAGGTGCCAGCGGGGAAAAGTGATGCTGGTCCTCACTGCCTCCTGGAACCCCTTCAAATGCCCCAGACAATTTGGCCCTCTCTGCTTTCCTGCGGACTCTTGCCTCAAAAGCACATTTTTTCACTTTCGGAGCTGTTTGGAGCAAAAAAGAAAAACGTCCAGCTTTTGCTGCCACAGCAAAGGTGCCAGCGGGGAAAAGTGATGCTGGTCCTCACTGCCTCCTGGAACCCCTTCAAATGCCCCAGACAATTTGGCCCTCTCTGCTTTTCTGCAGACTCTATCCTCAAAACACCTTTTTTCACTTTCGGCGCCCTCGGGAGAAAAAAAAAGACAGACGTCCAGGTTTTGCTGCCACAGCAAAGGTGCCAGGGGGGAAAAGTGATGCTGGTCCTCACTGCCTCCTGGAACCCCTTCAAATGCCCCAGACAATTTGGCCCTCTCTGCTTTCCTGCGGACTCTAGCCTCAAAAGCACCTTTTTTCACTTTCGGCACCCTCCGGAGGAAAAAAGAAAAACGTCCAGCTTTTGCTGCCACAGCAAAGGTGCCAGCGGGGAAAAGTGATGCTGGTCCTCACTGCCTCCTGGAACCCCTTCAAATGCCCCAGACAATTTGGCCCTCTCTGCTTTCCTGCGGACTCTAGCCTCAAAAGCACCTTTTTTCACTTTCGGCGCTGTTTGGAGCAAAAAATAAAAACGTCCAGCTTTTGCTGCCACAGCGAAGGTGCCAGCGGGGAATAGTGATGCTAGTCCTCACTGCCTCCTGGAACCCCTTCAAATGCCTCAGACAATTTGGCCCTCTCTGATTTCCTGCTAACTCTAGCATCAAAAGCACTGTTTTTCACTTTCGGCGCTGTTTGGAGCAAATAAGACAAACGTCCAGCTTTTGCTGCCACAGCAAAGGTGCCAGCGGGGAAAAGTGATGCTGGTCCTCACTGCCTCCTGGAACCCCTTCAAATACCCCAGACAATTTGGCCCTCTCTGCTTTTCTGCAGACTCTATCCTCAAAACACCTTTTTTCACTTTCGGCGCCCTCGGGAGAAAAAAAAAGACAAACGTCCAGGTTTTGCTGCCACAGCAAAGGTGCCAGCAGGGAAAAGTGATGCTGGTCCTCACTGCCTCCTGGAACCCCTTCAAATGCCCCAGACAATTTGGCCCTCTCTGCTTTCCTGCGGACTCTAGCCTCAAAAGCACCTTTTTTCACTTTCGGCACCCTCCCGAGGAAAAAAGACAAACGTCCAGCTTTTGCTGCCACAGCAAAGGTGCCAGCGGGGAAAAGTGATGCTGGTCCTCACTGCCTCCTGGAACCCCTTCAAACGCCCCAGACAATTTGGCCCTCTCTGCTTTCCTGCGGACTCTATCCTCAAAAGCACCTTTTTTCACTTTCGGCGCCCTCCAGAGGAAAAAAGACAAACGTCCAGCTTTTGCTGCCACAGCAAAGGTGCCAGCAGGGAAAAGTGATGCTAGTCGTCACTGCCTCCTTGAACCCCTTCAAATGCTCCAGACAATTTGGCCCTCTGTGCTTTCCTGCGGACTCTAGCCTCAAAAGCACCTTTTTTCACTTTCGGCGATGTTTGGAGCAAAAAAGACAAACGTCCAGCTTTTGCTGCCACAGCAAAGGTGCCAGCGGGGAAAAGTGATGCTGGTCCTCACTGCCTCCTGGAACCCCTTCAAATGCCCCAGACAATTTGGCCCTCTCTGCTTTCCTGCGCACTCTAGCCTCAAAAGCACCTTTTTTCACTTTCGGCGCTGTTTGGAGCAAAAAAGACAAACGTCCAGCTTTTGCTGCCACAGCAAAGGTGCCACCGGGGAAAAGTGATGCTGGTCCTCACTGCCTCCTGGAACCCCTTCAAATGCCCCCAGACAATTTGGCCCTCTCTGCTTTCCTGCGGATTCTAGCCTCAAAAGCACCTTTTTTCACTTTCGGCGCTGTTTGGAGCAAAAAAGACAAACGTCCAGCTTTTGCTGCCATAGCAAAGGTGCCAGCGGTGGAAAGTGATGCTGGTCCTCACTGCCTCCTGGAACCCCTTCAAATGCCCCAGACAATTTGGCCCTCTCTGCTTTTCTGCAGACTCTATCCTCAAAACACCTTTTTTCACTTTCGGCGCCCTCGGGAGAAAAAAAAAGACAGACGTCCAGGTTTTGCTGCCACAGCAAAGGTGCCAGGGGGGAAAAGTGATGCTGGTCCTCACTGCCTCCTGGAACTCCTTCAAATGCCCCAGACAATTTGGCCCTCTCTGCTTTCCTGCGCACTCTAGCCTCAAAAGCACCTTTTTTCACTTTCGGCACCCTCCGGAGGAAAAAAGAAAAACGTCCAGCTTTTGCTGCCACAGCAAAGGTGCCAGCGGGGAAAAGTGATGCTGGTCCTCACTGCCTCCTGGAACCCCTTCAAATGCCCCAGACAATTTGGCCCTCTCTGCTTTCCTGCGCACTCTAGCCTCAAAAGCACCTTTTTTCACTTTCGGCGCTGTTTGGAGCAAAAAATAAAAACGTCCAGCTTTTGCTGCCACAGCGAAGGTGCCAGCGGGGAATAGTGATGCTAGTCCTCACTGCCTCCTGGAACCCCTTCAAATGCCTCAGACAATTTGGCCCTCTCTGATTTCCTGCTAACTCTACCATCAAAAGCACTGTTTTTTACTTTCGGCGCTGTTTGGAGCAAAAAAGAGAAACGTCCAGCTTTTGCTGCCACAGCAAAGGTGCCAGCGGGGAAAAGTGATGCTGGTCCTCACTGCCTCCTGGAATCCCTTCAAATGCCCCACACAATTTGGCCCTCTCTGCTTTCCTGCGGACTCTAGCCTCAAAAGCACCTTTTTTCACTTTTGGCGCCCTCCGGAGGAAAAAAGACAAACGTCCAGCTTTTGCTGCCATAGCAAAGGTGCCAGCGGGGAAAAGTGATGCTGGTCCTCACTGCCTCCTGGAACCCCTTCAAATGCCCCAGACAATTTGGCCCTCTCTGCTTTCCTGCGCACTCTAGCCTCAAAAGCAGCTTTTTTCACTTTCGGCGCTGTTTGGAGCAAAAAAGACAAACGTCCAGCTTTTGCTGCCACAGCAAAGGTGCCAGCGGGGAATAGTGATGCTAGTCCTCACTGCCTCCTGGAACCCCTTCAAATGCCTCAGACAATTTGGCCCTCTCTGATTTCCTGCTAACTCTACCATCAAAAGCACTGATTTTTACTTTCGGCGCTGTTTGGAGCAAAAAAAAACATACGTCCAGCTTTTGCTGCCACAGCAAAGGTGCCAGCGGGGAAAAGTGATGCTGGTCCTCACTGCCTCCTGGAATCCCTTCAAATGCCCCACACAATTTGGCCCTCTCTGCTTTCCTGCGGATTCTAGCCTCAAAAGCACCTTTTTTCACTTTTGGCGCCCTCCGGAGGAAAAAAGACAAACGTCCAGCTTTTGCTGCCATAGCAAAGGTGCCAGTGGGGAAAAGTGATGCTGGTCCTCACTGCCTCCTGGAACCCCTTCAAATGCCCCAGACAATTTGGCCCTCTCTGCTTTCCTGCGCACTCTAGCCTCAAAAGCACCTTTTTTCACTTTCGGCGCTGTTTGGAGCAAAAAAGACAAACGTCCAGCTTTTGCTGCCACAGCAAAGGTGCCAGCGGGGAAAAGTGATGCTGGTCCTCACTGCCTCCTGGAACCCCTTCAAATGCCCCAGACAATTTGGCCCTCTCTGCTTTCCTGCGGACTCTATTCTCAAAAGCACCTTTTTTCACTTTCGGCGCTGTTTGTAGCAAAAAAGACAAACGTCCAGCTTTTGCTGCCACAGCGAAGGTGCCAGTGGGGAAAAGTGATGCTAGTCCTCACTGCCTCCTGGAACTCCTTCAAATGCCCCAGACAATTTGGCCCTCTCTGCTTTCCTGCGCACTCTAGCCTCAAAAGCAGCTTTTTTCACTTTCGGCGCTGTTTGGAGCAAAAAAGACAAACGTCCAGCTTTTGCTGCCACAGCAAAGGTGCCAGCGGGGAAAAGTGATGCTAGTCCTCACTGCCTCCTGGAACCCCTTCAAATGCCCCAGACAATTTGGCCCTCTCTGCTTTCCTGCGGACTCTATTCTCAAAAGCACCTTTTTTCACTTTCGGCGCTGTTTGGAGCAAAAAAGACAAACGTCCAGCTTTTGCTGCCATAGCAAAGGTGCCAGCGGGGAAAAGTGATGCTAGTCCTCACTGTCTCCTGAAACTCCTTCAAATGCCCCACACAATTTGGCCCTCTCTGCTTTCC
Source organism: Vanellus vanellus (assembly GCF_965231255.1). NCBI lineage: Eukaryota > Metazoa > Chordata > Aves > Charadriiformes > Charadriidae > Vanellus > Vanellus vanellus. Next base: position 16,185 of record NW_028127055.1, read on the forward strand.
TGTGGACTCTAGCCTCAAAAGCACCTTTTTTCACTTTCGGCACCCTCCGGAGGAAAAAAGACAAACGTGCAGCTTTTGCTGCCACAGCAAAGGTGCCAGCGGGGAAAAGTGATGCTGGTCCTCACTGCCTCCTGGAACCCCTTCAAATGCCCCAGACAATTTGGCCCTCTCTGCTTTCCTGCGTACTCTAGCCTCAAAAGCACCTTTTTTCACTTTTGGCGCCCTCCGGAGCAAAAAAGACAAACGTCCAGCTTTTGCTGCCACAGCGAAGGTGCCAGTGGGGAAAAGTGATGCTAGTCCTCACTGTCTCCTGAAACTCCTTCAAATGCCCCACACAATTTGGCCCTCTCTGCTTTCCTGTGGACTCTAGCCTCAAAAGCACCTTTTTTCACTTTCGGCACCCTCCGGAGGAAAAAAGACAAACGTGCAGCTTTTGCTGCCACAGCAAAGGTGCCAGCGGGAAAAAGTGATGCTGGTCCTCACTGCCTCCTGGAACACCTTCAAATGCCCCAGACAATTTGGCCCTCTCTGCTTTCCTGCGGACTCTAGCCTCAAAAGCACTGTTTTTCACTTTCAGCGCTGTTTGGAGCAAAAAAGACAAACGTCCAGCTTTTGCTGCCACAGCAAAGGTGCCAGCGAGGAAAAGTAATGCTGGTTCTCATTGCCTCCTGGAACCTCCTCAAATGCCACAGACAATTTGGCCCTCTCTGCTTTCCTGCGGACTCTAGCCTCAAAAGCACCTTTTTTCACTTTCGGCACCCTCCCGAGGAAAAAAGACAAACGTCCAGCTTTTGCTGCCACAGCAAAGGTGCCAGCGGGGAAAAGTGATGCTGGTCCTCACTGCCTCCTGGAACCCCTTCAAACGCCCCAGACAATTTGGCCCTCTCTGCTTTCCTGCGGACTCTATCCTCAAAAGCACCTTTTTTCACTTTCGGCGATGTTTGGAGCAAAAAAGACAAACGTCCAGCTTTTGCTGCCACAGCAAAGGTGCCAGCGGGGAAAAGTGATGCTGGTCCTCACTGCCTCCTGGAACCCCTTCAAATGCCCCAGACAATTTGGCCCTCTCTGCTTTCCTGCGCACTCTAGCCTCAAAAGCACCTTTTTTCACTTTCGGCACCCTCCGGAGGAAAAAAGAAAAACGTCCAGCTTTTGCTGCCACAGCAAAGGTGCCAGCGGGGAAAAGTGATGCTGGTCCTCACTGCCTCCTGGAACCCCTTCAAATGCCCCAGACAATTTGGCCCTCTCTGCTTTCCTGCGCACTCTAGCCTCAAAAGCACCTTTTTTCACTTTCGGCGCTGTTTGGAGCAAAAAATAAAAACGTCCAGCTTTTGCTGCCACAGCGAAGGTGCCAGCGGGGAATAGTGATGCTAGTCCTCACTGCCTCCTGGAACCCCTTCAAATGCCTCAGACAATTTGGCCCTCTCTGATTTCCTGCTAACTCTACCATCAAAAGCACTGTTTTTTACTTTCGGCGCTGTTTGGAGCAAAAAAGAGAAACGTCCAGCTTTTGCTGCCACAGCAAAGGTGCCAGCGGGGAAAAGTGATGCTGGTCCTCACTGCCTCCTGGAATCCCTTCAAATGCCCCACACAATTTGGCCCTCTCTGCTTTCCTGCGGACTCTAGCCTCAAAAGCACCTTTTTTCACTTTTGGCGCCCTCCGGAGGAAAAAAGACAAACGTCCAGGTTTTGCTGCCATAGCAAAGGTGCCAGCGGGGAAAAGTGATGCTGGTCCTCACTGCCTCCTGGAACCCCTTCAAATGCCCCAGACAATTTGGCCCTCTCTGCTTTCCTGCGCACTCTAGCCTCAAAAGCAGCTTTTTTTCACTTTCGGCGCTGTTTGGAGCAAAAAAGACAAACGTCCAGCTTTTGCTGCCACAGCAAAGGTGCCAGCGGGGAATAGTGATGCTAGTCCTCACTGCCTCCTGGAACCCCTTCAAATGCCTCAGACAATTTGGCCTTCTCTGATTTCCTGCTAACTCTACCATCAAAAGCACTGATTTTTACTTTCGGCGCTGTTTGGAGCAAAAAAAAACATACGTCCAGCTTTTGCTGCCACAGCAAAGGTGCCAGCGGGGAAAAGTGATGCTGGTCCTCACTGCCTCCTGGAATCCCTTCAAATGCCCCACACAATTTGGCCCTCTCTGCTTTCCTGCGGATTCTAGCCTCAAAAGCACCTTTTTTCACTTTTGGCGCCCTCCGGAGGAAAAAAGACAAACGTCCAGCTTTTGCTGCCATAGCAAAGGTGCCAGCGGGGAAAAGTGATGCTGGTCCTCACTGCCTCCTGGAACCCCTTCAAATGCCCCAGACAATTTGGCCCTCTCTGCTTTCCTGCGCACTCTAGCCTCAAAAGCAGCTTTTTTCACTTTCGGCGCTGTTTGGAGCAAAAAAGACAAACGTCCAGCTTTTGCTGCCACAGCAAAGGTGCCAGCGGGGAAAAGTGATGCTGGTCCTCACTGCCTCCTGGAACCCTTTCAAATGCCCCAGACAATTTGGCCCTCTCTGCTTTCCTGCGGACTCTATTCTCAAAAGCACCTTTTTTCACTTTCGGCGCTGGTTGTAGCAAAAAAGACAAACGTCCAGCTTTTGCTGCCACAGCGAAGGTGCCAGTGGGAAAAAGTGATGCTAGTCCTCACTGCCTCCTGGAACTCCTTCAAATGCCCCAGACAATTTGGCCCTCTCTGCTTTCCTGCGCACTCTAGCCTCAAAAGCAGCTTTTTTCACTTTCGGCGCTGTTTGGAGCAAAAAAGACAAACGTCCAGCTTTTGCTGCCACAGCAAAGGTGCCAGCGGGGAAAAGTGATGCTAGTCCTCACTGCCTCCTGGAACCCCTTCAAATGCCCCAGACAATTTGGCCCTCTCTGCTTTCCTGCGGACTCTATTCTCAAAAGCACCTTTTTTCACTTTCGGCGCTGTTTGGAGCAAAAAAGACAAACGTCCAGCTTTTGCTGCCATAGCAAAGGTGCCAGCGGGGAAAAGTGATGCTAGTCCTCACTGTCTCCTGAAACTCCTTCAAATGCCCCACACAATTTGGCCCTCTCTGCTTTCCTGTGGACTCTAGCCTCAAAAGCACCTTTTTTCACTTTCGGCACCCTCCGGAGGAAAAAAGACAAACGTGCAGCTTTTGCTGCCACAGCAAAGGTGCCAGCGGGGAAAAGTGATGCTGGTCCTCACTGCCTCCTGGAACCCCTTCAAATGCCCCAGACAATTTGGCCCTCTCTGCTTTCCTGCGTACTCTAGCCTCAAAAGCACCTTTTTTCACTTTTGGCGCCCTCCGGAGCAAAAAAGACAAACGTCCAGCTTTTGCTGCCACAGCGAAGGTGCCAGTGGGGAAAAGTGATGCTAGTCCTCACTGTCTCCTGAAACTCCTTCAAATGCCCCACACAATTTGGCCCTCTCTGCTTTCCTGTGGACTCTAGCCTCAAAAGCACCTTTTTTCACTTTCGGCACCTTCCGGAGGAAAAAAGACAAACGTGCAGCTTTTGCTGCCACAGCAAAGGTGCCAGCGGGAAAAAGTGATGCTGGTCCTCACTGCCTCCTGGAACCCCTTCAAATGCCCCAGACAATTTGGCCCTCTCTGCTTTTCTGCAGACTCTATCCTCAAAACACCTTTTTTCACTTTCGGCGCCCTCGGGAGAAAAAAAAAGACAAACGTCCAGGTTTTGCTGCCACAGCAAAGGTGCCAGCGGGGAAAAGTGATGCTGGTCCTCACTGCCTCCTGGAACCCCGTCAAATGCCCCAGACAATTTGGCCCTCTCTGCTTTCCTCCAGACTCTAGCCTCAAAAGCACCTTTTTTCACTTTCGGCACCCTCCAGAGCAAAAAAGACAAACGTCCAGGTTTTGCTGCCACAGCAAAGGTGCCAGCAGGGAAAAGTGATGCTGGTCCTCACTGCCTCTTGGAACCCCTTCAAATGCCCCAGACAATTTGGCCCGCTCTGCTTTTCTGCAGACTCTATCCTCAAAACACCTTTTTTTACCTTCTGCGCCCTCGGGAGAAAAAAAAAGGAAAAACGTCCAGCTTTTGCTGCCACAGCAAAGGTGCCAGCGGGGAAAAGTGATGCTGGTCCTCACTGCCTCCCGGAACCCCTTCAAATGCCCCAGACAACTTGGCCCTCTCTGCTTTCCTGCGGACTCTAGCCTCAAAAGCACCTTTTTTCACTTTCGGCGCCCTCCAGAGGAAAAAAGACAAACGTCCAGCTTTTGCTGCCACAGCAAAGGTGCCAGCGGGGAAAAGTGATGCTGGTCCTCACTGCCTCCTGGAACCCCTTCAAATGCCCCAGACAATTTGGCCCTCTCTGCTTTCCTGCGTACTTTAGCCTCAAAAGCACTGTTTTTCACTTTCGGCGCTGTTTGGAGCAAAAAAGACAAACGTCCAGCTTTTGCTGCCACAGCAAAGGTGCCAGTGGGGAAAAGTGATGCTGGTCCTCACTGCCTCCTGGAACCCCTTCAAATGCCCCAGACAATTTGGCCCTCTCTGCTTTCCTTCAGACTCTGGTCTCAAAAGCAACTTTTTTCACTTTCGGCGCTGTTTGGAGCAAAAAAGACAAACGTCCAGCTTTTGCTGCCACAGCAAAGGTGCCAGCGGGGAAAAGTGATGCTGGTCCTCACTGCCTCCTGGAACACCTTCAAATGCCCCAGACAATTTGGCCCTCTCTGCTTTCCTGCGCACTCTAGCCTCAAAAGCACTGTTTTTCACTTTCGGCACTGTTTGGAGCAAAAAAGACAAACGTCCAGCTTTTGCTGCCACAGCAAAGGTGCCAGCGGGGAAAAGTGATGCTGGTCCTCACTGCCTCCTGGAACCCCATCAAATGCCCTAGGCAATTTGGCCCTCTCTGCTTTCCTGCGCACTCTAGCCTCAAAAGCACCGTTTTTCACTTTCAACGCTGTTTGGAGAAAAAAAGACAAACGTCCAGCTTTTGCTGCCATAGCAAAGGTGCCAGCGGGGAAAAGTGATGCTGGTCCTCACTGCCTCCTGGAACCCCTTCAAATGCCCCAGACAATTTGGCCCTCTCTGCTTTCCTGCGCACTCTAGCCTCAAAAGCAGCTTTTTTCACTTTCGGCGCTGTTTGGAGCAAAAAAGACAAACGTCCAGCTTTTGCTGCCACAGCAAAGGTGCCAGCGGGGAATAGTGATGCTAGTCCTCACTGCCTCCTGGAACCCCTTCAAATGCCTCAGACAATTTGGCCCTCTCTGATTTCCTGCTAACTCTACCATCAAAAGCACTGATTTTTACTTTCGGCGCTGTTTGGAGCAAAAAAAAACATACGTCCAGCTTTTGCTGCCACAGCAAAGGTGCCAGCGGGGAAAAGTGATGCTGGTCCTCACTGCCTCCTGGAATCCCTTCAAATGCCCCACACAATTTGGCCCTCTCTGCTTTCCTGCGGATTCTAGCCTCAAAAGCACCTTTTTTCACTTTTGGCGCCCTCCGGAGGAAAAAAGACAAACGTCCAGCTTTTGCTGCCATAGCAAAGGTGCCAGCGGGGAAAAGTGATGCTGGTCCTCACTGCCTCCTGGAACCCCTTCAAATGCCCCAGACAATTTGGCCCTCTCTGCTTTCCTGCGCACTCTAGCCTCAAAAGCAGCTTTTTTCACTTTCGGCGCTGTTTGGAGCAAAAAAGACAAACGTCCAGCTTTTGCTGCCACAGCAAAGGTGCCAGCGGGGAAAAGTGATGCTGGTCCTCACTGCCTCCTGGAACCCCTTCAAATGCCCCAGACAATTTGGCCCTCTCTGCTTTCCTGCGGACTCTATTCTCAAAAGCACCTTTTTTCACTTTCGGCGCTGTTTGTAGCAAAAAAGACAAACGTCCAGCTTTTGCTGCCACAGCGAAGGTGCCAGTGGGAAAAAGTGATGCTAGTCCTCACTGCCTCCTGGAACTCCTTCAAATGCCCCAGACAATTTGGCCCTCTCTGCTTTCCTGCGCACTCTAGCCTCAAAAGCAGCTTTTTTCACTTTCGGCGCTGTTTGGAGCAAAAAAGACAAACGTCCAGCTTTTGCTGCCACAGCAAAGGTGCCAGCGGGGAAAAGTGATGCTAGTCCTCACTGCCTCCTGGAACCCCTTCAAATGCCCCAGACAATTTGGCCCTCTCTGCTTTCCTGCGGACTCTATTCTCAAAAGCACCTTTTTTCACTTTCGGCGCTGTTTGGAGCAAAAAAGACAAACGTCCAGCTTTTGCTGCCATAGCAAAGGTGCCAGCGGGGAAAAGTGATGCTAGTCCTCACTGTCTCCTGAAACTCCTTCAAATGCCCCACACAATTTGGCCCTCTCTGCTTTCCTGTGGACTCTAGCCTCAAAAGCACCTTTTTTCACTTTCGGCACCCTCCGGAGGAAAAAAGACAAACGTGCAGCTTTTGCTGCCACAGCAAAGGTGCCAGCGGGGAAAAGTGATGCTGGTCCTCACTGCCTCCTGGAACCCCTTCAAATGCCCCAGACAATTTGGCCCTCTCTGCTTTCCTGCGTACTCTAGCCTCAAAAGCACCTTTTTTCACTTTTGGCGCCCTCCGGAGCAAAAAAGACAAACGTCCAGCTTTTGCTGCCACAGCGAAGGTGCCAGTGGGGAAAAGTGATGCTAGTCCTCACTGTCTCCTGAAACTCCTTCAAATGCCCCACACAATTTGGCCCTCTCTGCTTTCCTGTGGACTCTAGCCTCAAAAGCACCTTTTTTCACTTTCGGCACCCTCCGGAGGAAAAAAGACAAACGTGCAGCTTTTGCTGCCACAGCAAAGGTGCCAGCGGGAAAAAGTGATGCTGGTCCTCACTGCCTCCTGGAACCCCTTCAAATGCCCCAGACAATTTGGCCCTCTCTGCTTTTCTGCAGACTCTATCCTCAAAACACCTTTTTTCACTTTCGGCGCCCTCGGGAGAAAAAAAAAGACAAACGTCCAGGTTTTGCTGACACAGCAAAGGTGCCAGCGGGGAAAAGTGATGCTGGTCCTCACTGCCTCCTGGAACCCCGTCAAATGCCCCAGACAATTTGGCCCTCTCTGCTTTCCTCCAGACTCTAGCCTCAAAAGCACCTTTTTTCACTTTCGGCACCCTCCAGAGCAAAAAAGACAAACGTCCAGGTTTTGCTGCCACAGCAAAGGTGCCAGCAGGGAAAAGTGATGCTGGTCCTCACTGCCTCTTGGAACCCCTTCAAATGCCCCAGACAATTTGGCCCGCTCTGCTTTTCTGCAGACTCTATCCTCAAAACACCTTTTTTTACCTTCTGCGCCCTCGGGAGAAAAAAAAAGGAAAAACGTCCAGCTTTTGCTGCCACAGCAAAGGTGCCAGCGGGGAAAAGTGATGCTGGTCCTCACTGCCTCCCGGAACCCCTTCAAATGCCCCAGACAACTTGGCCCTCTCTGCTTTCCTGCGGACTCTAGCCTCAAAAGCACTGTTTTTCACTATCGGCGCCCTCCAGAGGAAAAAAGACAAACGTCCAGCTTTTGCTGCCACAGCAAAGGTGCCAGCGGGGAAAAGTGATGCTGGTCCTCACTGCCTCCTGGAACCCCGTCAAATGCCCCAGACAATTTGGCCCTCTCTGCTTTCCTGCGTACTTTAGCCTCAAAAGCACTGTTTTTCACTTTCGGCGCTGTTTGGAGCAAAAAAGACAAACGTCCAGCTTTTGCTGCCACAGCAAAGGTGCCAGTGGGGAAAAGTGATGCTGGTCCTCACTGCCTCCTGGAACCCCTTCAAATGCCCCAGACAATTTGGCCCTCTCTGCTTTCCTTCAGACTCTGGTCTCAAAAGCAACTTTTTTCACTTTCGGCGCTGTTTGGAGCAAAAAAGACAAACGTCCAGCTTTTGCTGCCACAGCAAAGGTGCCAGCGGGGAAAAGTGATGCTGGTCCTCACTGCCTCCTGGAACACCTTCAAATGCCCCAGACAATTTGGCCCTCTCTGCTTTCCTGCGCACTCTAGCCTCAAAAGCACTGTTTTTCACTTTCGGCACTGTTTGGAGCAAAAAAGACAAACGTCCAGCTTTTGCTGCCACAGCAAAGGTGCCAGCGGGGAAAAGTGATGCTGGTCCTCACTGCCTCCTGGAACCCCATCAAATGCCCTAGGCAATTTGGCCCTCTCTGCTTTCCTGCGCACTCTAGCCTCAAAAGCACCGTTTTTCACTTTCAACGCTGTTTGGAGAAAAAAAGACAAACGTCCAGCTTTTGCTGCCACAGCAAAGGTGCCAGCGGGGAAAAGTGATGCTGGTCCTCACTGCCTCCTGGAATCCGTTCAAACGCCCCAGACAATTTGGCCCTCTCTGCTTTCCTGCGGACTCTAGCCTCAAAAGCACCTTTTTTCACTTTCGGCGCTGTTTGGAGCAAAAAAGACAAACGTCCAGCTTTTGCTTCCACAGCAAAGGTGCCAGCGGGGAAAAGTGATGCTGGTCCTCACTGCCTCCTGGAACCCCTTCAAATGCCCCAGACAATTTGGCCCTCTCTGCTTTCCCGCGGACTCTAGCCTCAAAAGCACCTTTTTTCACTTTCGGCACCCTCCGGAGGAAAAAAGACAAACGTCCAGCTTTTGCTGCCACAGCAAAGGTGCCAGCGGGGAAAAGTGATGCTGGTCCTCACTGCCTCCTGGAACCCCTTCAAATGCCCCAGACAATTTGGCCCTCTCTGCTTTCCTGCGGACTCTAGACTCAAAAGCACTGTTTTTCACTTTCTGCGCTGTATGGAGCAAAAAAGACAAACGTCCAGCTTTTGCTGCCATAGCAAAGGTGTCAGCGGGGAAAAGTGATGCTGGTCCTCACTGCCTCCTGGAACCCCTTCAAATGCCCCAGACAATTTGGCCCTCTCTGCTTTTCTGCAGACTCTATCCTCAAAACACCTTTTTTCACTTTCGGCGCCCTCGGGAGAAAAAAAAAAGACAAACGTCCAGGTTTTGCTGACACAGCAAAGGTGCCAGCGGGGAAAAGTGATGCTGGTCCTCACTGCCTCCTGGAACCCCTTCAAATGCCCCAGACAATTTGGCCCTCTCTGCTTTCCTCCAGAATCTAGTCTCAAAAGCACCTTTTTTCACTTTCGGCGCTGTTTGGAGCAAAAAAGACAAACGTCCAGCTTTTGCTGCCACAGCAAAGGTGCCAGCGGGGAAAAGTGATGCTGGTCCTCACTGCCTCCTGGAATCCCTTCAAATGCCCCAGACAATTTGGCCCTCTCTGCTTTCCTGCGGACTCTAGCCTCAAAAGCACCTTTTTTCACTTTTGGCGCCCTCCGGAGGAAAAAAAGACAAACGTCCAGCTTTTGCTGCCACAGCAAAGGTGCCAGCGGGGAAAAGTGATGCTAGTCCTCACTGCCTCCTGGAACCCCTTCAAATGCCCCAGACAATTTGGCCCTCTCTTCTTTCCTGCGCACTCTAGCCGCAAAAGCACCTTTTTTCACTTTCGGCGCTGTTTGGAGCAAAAAAGACAAACGTCCAGCTTTTGCTGCCACAGCAAAGGTGCCAGCGGGGAAAAGTGATGCTAGTCCTCACTGCCTCCTGGAACCCCTTCAAATGCCCCAGACAATTTGGCCCTCTCTGCTTTCCTGCGGACTCTATTCTCAAAAGCACCTTTTTTCACTTTCGGCGCTGTTTGGAGCAAAAAAGACAAACGTCCAGCTTTTGCTGCCATAGCAAAGGTGTCAGCGGGGAAAAGTGATGCTGGTCCTCACTGCCTCCTGGAACCCCTTCAAATGCCCCAGACAATTTGGCCCTCTCTGCTTTCCTGCGCACTCTAGCCTCAAAAGCAGCTTTTTTCACTTTCGGCGCTGTTTGGAGCAAAAAAGACAAACGTCCAGCTTTTGCTGCCACAGCAAAGGTGCCAGCGGGGAAAAGTGATGCTAGTCCTCACTCCCTCCTGGAACCCCTTCAAATGCCCCAGACAATTTGGCCCTCTCTGCTTTCCTGCGGACTCTATTCTCAAAAGCACCTTTTTTCACTTTCGGCGCTGTTTGGAGCAAAAAAGACAAACGTCCAGCTTTTCCTGCCATAGCAAAGGTGCCAGCGGGGAAAAGTGATGCTGGTCCTCACTGCCTCCTGGAACCCCTTCAAATGCCCCAGACAATTTGGCCCTCTCTGCTTTTCTGCAGACTCTATCCTCAAAACACCTTTTTTCACTTTCGGCGCCCTCGGGAGAAAAAAAAAGACAAACGTCCAGGTTTTGCTGACACAGCAAAGGTGCCAGCGGGGAAAAGTGATGCTGGTCCTCACTGCCTCCTGGAACCCCTTCAAATGCCCCAGACAATTTGGCCCTCTCTGCTTTCCTCCAGACTCTAGCCTCAAAAGCACCTTTTTTCACTTTCGGCACCCTCCAGAGCAAGAAAGACAAACGTCCAGGTTTTGCTGACACAGCAAAGGTGCCAGCGGGGAAAAGTGATGCTGGTCCTCACTGCCTCCTGGAACCCCTTCAAATGCCCCAGACAATTTGGCCCTCTCTGCTTTCCTCCAGACTCTGGTCTCAAAAGCAACTTTTTTCACTTTCGGCGCCCTCCGGAGGAAAAAAGACAAACGTCCAGCTTTTGCTGCCACAGCGAAGGTGCCAGCGGGGAAAAGTGATGCTAGTCCTCACTGCCTCCTGGAACTCCTTCAAATGCCCCAGACAATTTGGCCCTCTCTGCTTTCCTGCGGACTCTATTCTCAAAAGCACCTTTTTTCACTTTCGGCGCTGTTTGGAGCAAAAAAGACAAACGTCCAGCTTTTGCTGCCATAGCAAAGGTGCCAGCGGGGAAAAGTGATGCTGGTCCTCACTGCCTCCTGGAACCCCTTCAAATGCCCCAGACAATTTGGCCCTCTCTGCTTTCCTGCTCACTCTAGCCTCAAAAGCACCTTTTTTCACTTTCGGCGCTCTTTGGAGCAAAAAAGACAAACGTCCAGCTTTTGCTGCCACAGCAAAGGTGCCAGCGGGGAAAAGTGATGCTGGTCCTCACTGCCTCCTGGAACCCCTTCAAATGCCCCAGACAATTTGGCCCTCTCTGCTTTCCTGCGGACTCTAGCCTCAAAAGCACCTTTTTTCACTTTTGGCGCCCTCCGGAGCAAAAAAGACAAACGTCCAGCTTTTGCTGCCACAGCGAAGGTGCCAGCGGGGAAAAGTGATGCTAGTCCTCACTGTCTCCTGAAACTCCTTCAAATGCCCCACACAATTTGGCCCTCTCTGCTTTCCTGCGCACTCTAGCCTCAAAAGCAGCTTTTTTCACTTTCGGCACCCTCCGGAGGAAAAAAGACAAACGTGCAGCTTTTGCTGCCACAGCAAAGGTGCCAGCGGGGAAAAGTGATGCTGGTCCTCACTGCCTCCTGGAACCCCTTCAAATGCCCCAGACAATTTGGCCCTCTCTGCTTTCCTGCTCACTCTAGCCTCAAAAGCACCTTTTTTCACTTTCGGCGCTCTTTGGAGCAAAAAAGACAAACGTCCAGCTTTTGCTGCCACAGCAAAGGTGCCAGCGGGGAAAAGTGATGCTGGTCCTCACTGCCTCCTGGAACCCCTTCAAATGCCCCAGACAATTTGGCCCTCTCTGCTTTCCTGCGGACTCTAGCCTCAAAAGCACCTTTTTTCACTTTTGGCGCCCTCCGGAGCAAAAAAGACAAACGTCCAGCTTTTGCTGCCACAGCGAAGGTGCCAGCGGGGAAAAGTGATGCTAGTCCTCACTGTCTCCTGAAACTCCTTCAAATGCCCCACACAATTTGGCCCTCTCTGCTTTCCTGCGCACTCTAGCCTCAAAAGCAGCTTTTTTCACTTTCGGCACCCTCCGGAGGAAAAAAGACAAACGTGCAGCTTTTGCTGCCACAGCAAAGGTGCCAGCGGGGAAAAGTGATGCTGGTCCTCACTGCCTCCTGGAACCCCTTCAAATGCCCCAGACAATTTGGCCCTCTCTGCTTTTCTGCAGACTCTATCCTCAAAACACCTTTTTTCACTTTCGGCGCCCTCGGGAGAAAAAAAAAGACAAACGTCAAGGTTTTGCTGACACAGCAAAGGTGCCAGCGGGGAAAAGTGATGCTGGTCCTCACTGCCTCCTGGAACCCCTTCAAATGCCCCAGACAATTTGGCCCTCTCTGCTTTCCTCCAGACTCTAGCCTCAAAAGCACCTTTTTTCACTTTCGGCACCCTCCAGAGCAAAAAAGACAAACGTCCAGGTTTTGCTGACACAGCAAAGGTGCCAGCGGGGAAAAGTGATGCTGGTCCTCACTGCCTCCTGGAACCCCTTCAAATGCCCCAGACAATTTGGCCCTCTCTGCTTTCCTCCAGACTCTGGTCTCAAAAGCAACTTTTTTCACTTTCGGCGCCCTCCGGAGGAAAAAAGACAAACGTCCAGCTTTTGCTGCCACAGCGAAGGTGCCAGCGGGGAAAAGTGATGCTGGTCCTCACTGCCTCCTGGAACTCCTTCAAATGCCCCAGACAATTTGGCCCTCTCTGCTTTCCTGCGGACTCTATTCTCAAAAGCACCTTTTTTCACTTTCGGCGCTGTTTGGAGCAAAAAAGACAAACGTCCAGCTTTTGCTGCCATAGCAAAGGTGCCAGCGGGGAAAAGTGATGCTGGTCCTCACTGCCTCCTGGAACCCCTTCAAATGCCCCAGACAATTTGGCCCTCTCTGCTTTCCTGCTCACTCTAGCCTCAAAAGCACCTTTTTTCACTTTCGGCGCTCTTTGGAGCAAAAAAGACAAACGTCCAGCTTTTGCTGCCACAGCAAAGGTGCCAGCGGGGAAAAGTGATGCTGGTCCTCACTGCCTCCTGGAACCCCTTCAAATGCCCCAGACAATTTGGCCCTCTCTGCTTTCCTGCGGACTCTAGCCTCAAAAGCACCTTTTTTCACTTTTGGCGCCCTCCGGAGCAAAAAAGACAAACGTCCAGCTTTTGCTGCCACAGCGAAGGTGCCAGCGGGGAAAAGTGATGCTAGTCCTCACTGTCTCCTGAAACTCCTTCAAATGCCCCACACAATTTGGCCCTCTCTGCTTTCCTGCGCACTCTAGCCTCAAAAGCAGCTTTTTTCACTTTCGGCACCCTCCGGAGGAAAAAAGACAAACGTGCAGCTTTTGCTGCCACAGCAAAGGTGCCAGCGGGGAAAAGTGATGCTGGTCCTCACTGCCTCCTGGAACCCCTTCAAATGCCTCAGACAATTTGGCCCTCTCTGCTTTCCTGCGGACTCTAGCCTCAAAAGCACTGTTTTTCACTTTCAGCGCTGTTTGGAGCAAAAAAGACAAACGTCCAGCTTTTGCTGCCATAGCAAAGGTGCCAGCGGGGAAAAGTGATGCTGGTCCTCACTGCCTCCTGGAACCCCTTCAAATGCCCCAGACAATTTGGCCCTCTCTGCTTTTCTGCAGACTCTATCCTCAAAACACCTTTTTTCACTTTCGGCGCCCTCGGGAGAAAAAAAAAGACAAACGTCCAGGTTTTGCTGACACAGCAAAGGTGCCAGCGGGGAAAAGTGATGCTGGTCCTCACTGCCTCCTGGAACCCCTTCAAATGCCCCAGACAATTTGGCCCTCTCTGCTTTCCTCCAGACTCTAGCCTCAAAAGCACCTTTTTTCACTTTCGGCACCCTCCAGAGCAAAAAAGACAAACGTCCAGGTTTTGCTGACACAGCAAAGGTGCCAGCGGGGAAAAGTGATGCTGGTCCTCACTGCCTCCTGGAACCCCTTCAAATGCCCCAGACAATTTGGCCCTCTCTGCTTTCCTGCAGACTCTGGTCTCAAAAGCAACTTTTTTCACTTTCGGCGCTGTTTGGAGCAAAAAAGACAAACGTCCAGCTTTTGCTGCCACAGCAAAGGTGCCAGCGGGGAAAAGTGATGCTGGTCCTCACTGCCTCCTGGAACCCCTTCAAATGCCCCAGACAATTTGGCCCTCTCTGCTTTCCTGCGCACTCTAGCCTCAAAAGCAGCTTTTTTCACTTTCGGCGCTGTTTCGAGCAAAAAAGACAAACGTCCAGCTTTTGCTGCCACAGCAAAGGTGCCAGCGGGGAAAAGTGATGCTGGTCCTCACTGCCTCCTGGAACCCCTTCAAATGCCCCAGACAATTTGGCCCTCTCTGCTTTCCTGCGGACTCTAGCCTCAAAAGCACCTTTTTTCACTTTCGGCGCTGTTTGGAGCAAAAAAGACAAACGTCCAGCTTTTGCTGCCACAGCAAAGGTGCCAGCGGGGAAAAGTAATGCTGGTCCTCACTGCCTCCTGGAACCCCTTCAAATGCCCCAGACAATTTGGCCCTCTCTGCTTTCCTGCGTACTCTAGCCTCAAAAGCAGCTTTTTTCACTTTCGGCACCCTCCGGAGGAAAAAAGACAAACGTGCAGCTTTTGCTGCCACAGCAAAGGTGCCAGCGGGGAAAAGTGATGCTGGTCCTCACTGCCTCCTGGAACCCCTTCAAATGCCTCAGACAATTTGGCCCTCTCTGCTTTCCTGCGGACTCTAGCCTCAAAAGCACTGTTTTTCACTTTCAGCGCTGTTTGGAGCAAAAAAGACAAACGTCCAGCTTTTGCTGCCATAGCAAAGGTGCCAGCGGGGAAAAGTGATGCTGGTCCTCACTGCCTCCTGGAACCCCTTCAAATGCCCCAGACAATTTGGCCCTCTCTGCTTTTCTGCAGACTCTATCCTCAAAACACCTTTTTTCACTTTCGGCGCCCTCGGGAGAAAAAAAAAGACAAACGTCCAGGTTTTGCTGACACAGCAAAGGTGCCAGCGGGGAAAAGTGATGCTGGTCCTCACTGCCTCCTGGAACCCCTTCAAATGCCCCAGACAATTTGGCCCTCTCTGCTTTCCTCCAGACTCTAGCCTCAAAAGCACCTTTTTTCACTTTCGGCACCCTCCAGAGCAAAAAAGACAAACGTCCAGGTTTTGCTGACACAGCAAAGGTGCCAGCGGGGAAAAGTGATGCTGGTCCTCACTGCCTCCTGGAACCCCTTCAAATGCCCCAGACAATTTGGCCCTCTCTGCTTTCCTGCAGACTCTGGTCTCAAAAGCACCTTTTTTCACTTTCGGCGCTGTTTGGAGCAAAAAAGACAAACGTCCAGCTTTTGCTGCAACAGCAAAGGTGCCAGCGGGGAAAAGTGATGCTGGTCCTCACTGCCTCCTGGAACCCCTTCAAATGCCCCAGACAATTTGGCCCTCTCTGCTTTCCTGCGCACTCTAGCCTCAAAAGCAGCTTTTTTCACTTTCGGCGCTGTTTCGAGCAAAAAAGACAAACGTCCAGCTTTTGCTGCCACAGCAAAGGTGCCAGCGGGGAAAAGTGATGCTGGTCCTCACTGCCTCCTGGAACCCCTTCAAATGCCCCAGACAATTTGGCCCTCTCTGCTTTCCTGCGGACTCTAGCCTCAAAAGCAGCTTTTTTCACTTTCGGCGCTGTTTGGAGCAAAAAAGACAAACGTCCAGCTTTTGCTGCCACAGCAAAGGTGCCAGCGGGGAAAAGTAATGCTGGTCCTCACTGCCTCCTGGAACCCCTTCAAATGCCCCAGACAATTTGGCCCTCTCTGCTTTCCTGCGTACTCTAGCCTCAAAAGCACCTTTTTTCACTTTCGGCGCCCTCCGGAGCAAAAAAGACAAACGTCCAGCTTTTGCTGCCACAGCGAAGGTGCCAGCGGGGAAAAGTGATGCTAGTCCTCACTGTCTCCTGGAACACCTTCAAATGCCCCAGACAATTTGGCCCTCTCTGCTTTCCTGCGCACTCTAGCCTCAAAAGCACTGTTTTTCACTTTCGGCACTGTTTGGAGCAAAAAAGACAAACGTCCAGCTTTTGCTGCCACAGCAAAGGTGCCAGCGGGGAAAAGTGATGCTGGTCCTCACTGCCTCCTGGAACCCCATCAAATGCCCTAGGCAATTTGGCCCTCTCTGCTTTCCTGCGCACTCTAGCCTCAAAAGCACCGTTTTTCACTTTCAACGCTGTTTGGAGAAAAAAAGACAAACGTCCAGCTTTTGCTGCCACAGCAAAGGTGCCAGCGGGGAAAAGTGATGCTGGTCCTCACTGCCTCCTGGAATCCGTTCAAACGCCCCAGACAATTTGGCCCTCTCTGCTTTCCTGCGGACTCTAGCCTCAAAAGCACCTTTTTTCACTTTCGGCGCTGTTTGGAGCAAAAAAGACAAACGTCCAGCTTTTGCTTCCACAGCAAAGGTGCCAGCGGGGAAAAGTGATGCTGGTCCTCACTGCCTCCTGGAACCCCTTCAAATGCCCCAGACAATTTGGCCCTCTCTGCTTTCCCGCGGACTCTAGCCTCAAAAGCACCTTTTTTCACTTTCGGCACCCTCCGGAGGAAAAAAGACAAACGTCCAGCTTTTGCTGCCACAGCAAAGGTGCCAGCGGGGAAAAGTGATGCTGGTCCTCACTGCCTCCTGGAACCCCTTCAAATGCCCCAGACAATTTGGCCCTCTCTGCTTTCCTGCGGACTCTAGACTCAAAAGCACTGTTTTTCACTTTCTGCGCTGTATGGAGCAAAAAAGACAAACGTCCAGCTTTTGCTGCCATAGCAAAGGTGCCAGCGGGGAAAAGTGATGCTGGTCCTCACTGCCTCCTGGAACCCCTTCAAATGCCCCAGACAATTTGGCCCTCTCTGCTTTTCTGCAGACTCTATCCTCAAAACACCTTTTTTCACTTTCGGCGCCCTCGGGAGAAAAAAAAAGACAAACGTCCAGGTTTTGCTGACACAGCAAAGGTGCCAGCGGGGAAAAGTGATGCTGGTCCTCACTGCCTCCTGGAACCCCTTCAAATGCCCCAGACAATTTGGCCCTCTCTGCTTTCCTCCAGAATCTAGTCTCAAAAGCACCTTTTTTCACTTTCGGCGCTGTTTGGAGCAAAAAAGACAAACGTCCAGCTTTTGCTGCCACAGCAAAGGTGCCAGCGGGGAAAAGTGATGCTGGTCCTCACTGCCTCCTGGAATCCCTTCAAATGCCCCAGACAATTTGGCCCTCTCTGCTTTCCTGCGGACTCTAGCCTCAAAAGCACCTTTTTTCACTTTTGGCGCCCTCCGGAGGAAAAAAAGACAAACGTCCAGCTTTTGCTGCCACAGCAAAGGTGCCAGCGGGGAAAAGTGATGCTAGTCCTCACTGCCTCCTGGAACCCCTTCAAATGCCCCAGACAATTTGGCCCTCTCTTCTTTCCTGCGCACTCTAGCCGCAAAAGCACCTTTTTTCACTTTCGGCGCTGTTTGGAGCAAAAAAGACAAACGTCCAGCTTTTGCTGCCACAGCAAAGGTGCCAGCGGGGAAAAGTGATGCTAGTCCTCACTGCCTCCTGGAACCCCTTCAAATGCCCCAGACAATTTGGCCCTCTCTGCTTTCCTGCGGACTCTATTCTCAAAAGCACCTTTTTTCACTTTCGGCGCTGTTTGGAGCAAAAAAGACAAACGTCCAGCTTTTGCTGCCATAGCAAAGGTGTCAGCGGGGAAAAGTGATGCTGGTCCTCACTGCCTCCTGGAACCCCTTCAAATGCCCCAGACAATTTGGCCCTCTCTGCTTTCCTGCGCACTCTAGCCTCAAAAGCAGCTTTTTTCACTTTCGGCGCTGTTTGGAGCAAAAAAGACAAACGTCCAGCTTTTGCTGCCACAGCAAAGGTGCCAGCGGGGAAAAGTGATGCTAGTCCTCACTCCCTCCTGGAACCCCTTCAAATGCCCCAGACAATTTGGCCCTCTCTGCTTTCCTGCGGACTCTATTCTCAAAAGCACCTTTTTTCACTTTCGGCGCTGTTTGGAGCAAAAAAGACAAACGTCCAGCTTTTCCTGCCATAGCAAAGGTGCCAGCGGGGAAAAGTGATGCTGGTCCTCACTGCCTCCTGGAACCCCTTCAAATGCCCCAGACAATTTGGCCCTCTCTGCTTTTCTGCAGACTCTATCCTCAAAACACCTTTTTTCACTTTCGGCGCCCTCGGGAGAAAAAAAAAGACAAACGTCCAGGTTTTGCTGACACAGCAAAGGTGCCAGCGGGGAAAAGTGATGCTGGTCCTCACTGCCTCCTGGAACCCCTTCAAATGCCCCAGACAATTTGGCCCTCTCTGCTTTCCTCCAGACTCTAGCCTCAAAAGCACCTTTTTTCACTTTCGGCACCCTCCAGAGCAAGAAAGACAAACGTCCAGGTTTTGCTGACACAGCAAAGGTGCCAGCGGGGAAAAGTGATGCTGGTCCTCACTGCCTCCTGGAACCCCTTCAAATGCCCCAGACAATTTGGCCCTCTCTGCTTTCCTCCAGACTCTGGTCTCAAAAGCAACTTTTTTCACTTTCGGCGCCCTCCGGAGGAAAAAAGACAAACGTCCAGCTTTTGCTGCCACAGCGAAGGTGCCAGCGGGGAAAAGTGATGCTAGTCCTCACTGCCTCCTGGAACTCCTTCAAATGCCCCAGACAATTTGGCCCTCTCTGCTTTCCTGCGGACTCTATTCTCAAAAGCACCTTTTTTCACTTTCGGCGCTGTTTGGAGCAAAAAAGACAAACGTCCAGCTTTTGCTGCCATAGCAAAGGTGCCAGCGGGGAAAAGTGATGCTGGTCCTCACTGCCTCCTGGAACCCCTTCAAATGCCCCAGACAATTTGGCCCTCTCTGCTTTCCTGCTCACTCTAGCCTCAAAAGCACCTTTTTTCACTTTCGGCGCTCTTTGGAGCAAAAAAGACAAACGTCCAGCTTTTGCTGCCACAGCAAAGGTGCCAGCGGGGAAAAGTGATGCTGGTCCTCACTGCCTCCTGGAACCCCTTCAAATGCCCCAGACAATTTGGCCCTCTCTGCTTTCCTGCGGACTCTAGCCTCAAAAGCACCTTTTTTCACTTTTGGCGCCCTCCGGAGCAAAAAAGACAAACGTCCAGCTTTTGCTGCCACAGCGAAGGTGCCAGCGGGGAAAAGTGATGCTAGTCCTCACTGTCTCCTGAAACTCCTTCAAATGCCCCACACAATTTGGCCCTCTCTGCTTTCCTGCGCACTCTAGCCTCAAAAGCAGCTTTTTTCACTTTCGGCACCCTCCGGAGGAAAAAAGACAAACGTGCAGCTTTTGCTGCCACAGCAAAGGTGCCAGCGGGGAAAAGTGATGCTGGTCCTCACTGCCTCCTGGAACCCCTTCAAATGCCCCAGACAATTTGGCCCTCTCTGCTTTCCTGCTCACTCTAGCCTCAAAAGCACCTTTTTTCACTTTCGGCGCTCTTTGGAGCAAAAAAGACAAACGTCCAGCTTTTGCTGCCACAGCAAAGGTGCCAGCGGGGAAAAGTGATGCTGGTCCTCACTGCCTCCTGGAACCCCTTCAAATGCCCCAGACAATTTGGCCCTCTCTGCTTTCCTGCGGACTCTAGCCTCAAAAGCACCTTTTTTCACTTTTGGCGCCCTCCGGAGCAAAAAAGACAAACGTCCAGCTTTTGCTGCCACAGCGAAGGTGCCAGCGGGGAAAAGTGATGCTAGTCCTCACTGTCTCCTGAAACTCCTTCAAATGCCCCACACAATTTGGCCCTCTCTGCTTTCCTGCGCACTCTAGCCTCAAAAGCAGCTTTTTTCACTTTCGGCACCCTCCGGAGGAAAAAAGACAAACGTGCAGCTTTTGCTGCCACAGCAAAGGTGCCAGCGGGGAAAAGTGATGCTGGTCCTCACTGCCTCCTGGAACCCCTTCAAATGCCCCAGACAATTTGGCCCTCTCTGCTTTTCTGCAGACTCTATCCTCAAAACACCTTTTTTCACTTTCGGCGCCCTCGGGAGAAAAAAAAAGACAAACGTCCAGGTTTTGCTGACACAGCAAAGGTGCCAGCGGGGAAAAGTGATGCTGGTCCTCACTGCCTCCTGGAACCCCTTCAAATGCCCCAGACAATTTGGCCCTCTCTGCTTTCCTCCAGACTCTAGCCTCAAAAGCACCTTTTTTCACTTTCGGCACCCTCCAGAGCAAAAAAGACAAACGTCCAGGTTTTGCTGACACAGCAAAGGTGCCAGCGGGGAAAAGTGATGCTGGTCCTCACTGCCTCCTGGAACCCCTTCAAATGCCCCAGACAATTTGGCCCTCTCTGCTTTCCTCCAGACTCTGGTCTCAAAAGCAACTTTTTTCACTTTCGGCGCCCTCCGGAGGAAAAAAGACAAACGTCCAGCTTTTGCTGCCACAGCGAAGGTGCCAGCGGGGAAAAGTGATGCTGGTCCTCACTGCCTCCTGGAACTCCTTCAAATGCCCCAGACAATTTGGCCCTCTCTGCTTTCCTGCGGACTCTATTCTCAAAAGCACCTTTTTTCACTTTCGGCGCTGTTTGGAGCAAAAAAGACAAACGTCCAGCTTTTGCTGCCATAGCAAAGGTGCCAGCGGGGAAAAGTGATGCTGGTCCTCACTGCCTCCTGGAACCCCTTCAAATGCCCCAGACAATTTGGCCCTCTCTGCTTTCCTGCTCACTCTAGCCTCAAAAGCACCTTTTTTCACTTTCGGCGCTCTTTGGAGCAAAAAAGACAAACGTCCAGCTTTTGCTGCCACAGCAAAGGTGCCAGCGGGGAAAAGTGATGCTGGTCCTCACTGCCTCCTGGAACCCCTTCAAATGCCCCAGACAATTTGGCCCTCTCTGCTTTCCTGCGGACTCTAGCCTCAAAAGCACCTTTTTTCACTTTTGGCGCCCTCCGGAGCAAAAAAGACAAACGTCCAGCTTTTGCTGCCACAGCGAAGGTGCCAGCGGGGAAAAGTGATGCTAGTCCTCACTGTCTCCTGAAACTCCTTCAAATGCCCCACACAATTTGGCCCTCTCTGCTTTCCTGCGCACTCTAGCCTCAAAAGCAGCTTTTTTCACTTTCGGCACCCTCCGGAGGAAAAAAGACAAACGTGCAGCTTTTGCTGCCACAGCAAAGGTGCCAGCGGGGAAAAGTGATGCTGGTCCTCACTGCCTCCTGGAACCCCTTCAAATGCCTCAGACAATTTGGCCCTCTCTGCTTTCCTGCGGACTCTAGCCTCAAAAGCACTGTTTTTCACTTTCAGCGCTGTTTGGAGCAAAAAAGACAAACGTCCAGCTTTTGCTGCCATAGCAAAGGTGCCAGCGGGGAAAAGTGATGCTGGTCCTCACTGCCTCCTGGAACCCCTTCAAATGCCCCAGACAATTTGGCCCTCTCTGCTTTTCTGCAGACTCTATCCTCAAAACACCTTTTTTCACTTTCGGCGCCCTCGGGAGAAAAAAAAAGACAAACGTCCAGGTTTTGCTGACACAGCAAAGGTGCCAGCGGGGAAAAGTGATGCTGGTCCTCACTGCCTCCTGGAACCCCTTCAAATGCCCCAGACAATTTGGCCCTCTCTGCTTTCCTCCAGACTCTAGCCTCAAAAGCACCTTTTTTCACTTTCGGCACCCTCCAGAGCAAAAAAGACAAACGTCCAGGTTTTGCTGACACAGCAAAGGTGCCAGCGGGGAAAAGTGATGCTGGTCCTCACTGCCTCCTGGAACCCCTTCAAATGCCCCAGACAATTTGGCCCTCTCTGCTTTCCTGCAGACTCTGGTCTCAAAAGCAACTTTTTTCACTTTCGGCGCTGTTTGGAGCAAAAAAGACAAACGTCCAGCTTTTGCTGCCACAGCAAAGGTGCCAGCGGGGAAAAGTGATGCTGGTCCTCACTGCCTCCTGGAACCCCTTCAAATGCCCCAGACAATTTGGCCCTCTCTGCTTTCCTGCGCACTCTAGCCTCAAAAGCAGCTTTTTTCACTTTCGGCGCTGTTTCGAGCAAAAAAGACAAACGTCCAGCTTTTGCTGCCACAGCAAAGGTGCCAGCGGGGAAAAGTGATGCTGGTCCTCACTGCCTCCTGGAACCCCTTCAAATGCCCCAGACAATTTGGCCCTCTCTGCTTTCCTGCGGACTCTAGCCTCAAAAGCACCTTTTTTCACTTTCGGCGCTGTTTGGAGCAAAAAAGACAAACGTCCAGCTTTTGCTGCCACAGCAAAGGTGCCAGCGGGGAAAAGTAATGCTGGTCCTCACTGCCTCCTGGAACCCCTTCAAATGCCCCAGACAATTTGGCCCTCTCTGCTTTCCTGCGTACTCTAGCCTCAAAAGCAGCTTTTTTCACTTTCGGCACCCTCCGGAGGAAAAAAGACAAACGTGCAGCTTTTGCTGCCACAGCAAAGGTGCCAGCGGGGAAAAGTGATGCTGGTCCTCACTGCCTCCTGGAACCCCTTCAAATGCCTCAGACAATTTGGCCCTCTCTGCTTTCCTGCGGACTCTAGCCTCAAAAGCACTGTTTTTTCACTTTCAGCGCTGTTTGGAGCAAAAAAGACAAACGTCCAGCTTTTGCTGCCATAGCAAAGGTGCCAGCGGGGAAAAGTGATGCTGGTCCTCACTGCCTCCTGGAACCCCTTCAAATGCCCCAGACAATTTGGCCCTCTCTGCTTTTCTGCAGACTCTATCCTCAAAACACCTTTTTTCACTTTCGGCGCCCTCGGGAGAAAAAAAAAGACAAACGTCCAGGTTTTGCTGACACAGCAAAGGTGCCAGCGGGGAAAAGTGATGCTGGTCCTCACTGCCTCCTGGAACCCCTTCAAATGCCCCAGACAATTTGGCCCTCTCTGCTTTCCTCCAGACTCTAGCCTCAAAAGCACCTTTTTTCACTTTCGGCACCCTCCAGAGCAAAAAAGACAAACGTCCAGGTTTTGCTGACACAGCAAAGGTGCCAGCGGGGGAAAAGTGATGCTGGTCCTCACTCTCCTGGAACCCCTTCAAATGCCCCAGACAATTTGGCCCTCTCTGCTTTCCTGCAGACTCTGGTCTCAAAAGCACCTTTTTTCACTTTCGGCGCTGTTTGGAGCAAAAAAGACAAACGTCCAGCTTTTGCTGCAACAGCAAAGGTGCCAGCGGGGAAAAGTGATGCTGGTCCTCACTGCCTCCTGGAACCCCTTCAAATGCCCCAGACAATTTGGCCCTCTCTGCTTTCCTGCGCACTCTAGCCTCAAAAGCAGCTTTTTTCACTTTCGGCGCTGTTTCGAGCAAAAAAGACAAACGTCCAGCTTTTGCTGCCACAGCAAAGGTGCCAGCGGGGAAAAGTGATGCTGGTCCTCACTGCCTCCTGGAACCCCTTCAAATGCCCCAGACAATTTGGCCCTCTCTGCTTTCCTGCGGACTCTAGCCTCAAAAGCAGCTTTTTTCACTTTCGGCGCTGTTTGGAGCAAAAAAGACAAACGTCCAGCTTTTGCTGCCACAGCAAAGGTGCCAGCGGGGAAAAGTAATGCTGGTCCTCACTGCCTCCTGGAACCCCTTCAAATGCCCCAGACAATTTGGCCCTCTCTGCTTTCCTGCGTACTCTAGCCTCAAAAGCACCTTTTTTCACTTTCGGCGCCCTCCGGAGCAAAAAAGACAAACGTCCAGCTTTTGCTGCCACAGCGAAGGTGCCAGCGGGGAAAAGTGATGCTAGTCCTCACTGTCTCCTGAAACTCCTTCAAATGCCCCACACAATTTTCCCTCTCTGCTTTCCTGCGGACTCTAGCCTCAAAAGCACCTTTTTTCACTTTCGGCACCCTCCGGAGGAAAAAAGACAAACGTCCAGCTTTTGCTGCCACAGCAAAGGTGCCAGCGGGGAAAAGTGATGCTGGTCCTCACTGCCTCCTGGAACCCCTTCAAATGCCTCAGACAATTTGGCCCTCTCTGCTTTCCTGCGGACTCTAGCCTCAAAAGCACTGTTTTTCACTTTCGGCGCTGTTTGGAGCAAAAAAGACAAACGTCCAGCTTTTGCTGCCACAGCAAAGGTGCCAGCGGGGAAAAGTGATGCTGGTCCTCACTGCCTCCTGGAACCCCTTCAAATGCCCCAGACAATTTGGCCCTCTCTGCTTTCCTGCGGACTCTAGCCTCAAAAGCACCTTTTTTCACTTTCGGCGCTGTGTGGAGCAAAAAAGACAAACGTCCAGCTTTTGCTGCCACAGCAAAGGTGCCAGCGGGGAAAAGTGTTGCTGGTCCTCACTGCCTCCTGGAACTCCTTCAAATGCCCCAGACAATTTGGCCCTCTCTGCTTTCCTGCGGACTCTATTCTCAAAAGCACCTTTTTTCACTTTCGGCGCTGTTTGGAGCAAAAAAGACAAACGTCCAGCTTTTGCTGCCATAGCAAAGGTGCCAGCGGGGAAAAGTGATGCTGGTCCTCACTGCCTCCTGGAACCCCTTCAAATGCCCCAGACAATTTGGCCCTCTCTGCTTTCCTGCTCACTCTAGCCTCAAAAGCACCTTTTTTCACTTTCGGCGCTCTTTGGAGCAAAAAAGACAAACGTCCAGCTTTTGCTGCCACAGCAAAGGTGCCAGCGGGGAAAAGTGATGCTGGTCCTCACTGCCTCCTGGAACCCCTTCAAATGCCCCAGACAATTTGGCCCTCTCTGCTTTCCTGCGGACTCTAGCCTCAAAAGCACCTTTTTTCACTTTTGGCGCCCTCCGGAGCAAAAAAGACAAACGTCCAGCTTTTGCTGCCACAGCGAAGGTGCCAGCGGGGAAAAGTGATGCTAGTCCTCACTGTCTCCTGAAACTCCTTCAAATGCCCCACACAATTTGGCCCTCTCTGCTTTCCTGCGGACTCTAGCCTCAAAAGCACCTTTTTTCACTTTCGGCACCCTCCGGAGGAAAAAAGACAAACGTGCAGCTTTTGCTGCCACAGCAAAGGTGCCAGCGGGGAAAAGTGATGCTGGTCCTCACTGCCTCCTGGAACCCCTTCAAATGCCTCAGACAATTTGGCCCTCTCTGCTTTCCTGCGCACTCTAGCCTCAAAAGCACCTTTTTTCACTTTCGGCGCTGTTTGGAGCAAAAAAGACAAACGTCCAGCTTTTGCTGCCATAGCAAAGGTGCCAGCGGGGAAAAGTGATGCTGGTCCTCACTGCCTCCTGGAACCCCTTCAAATGCCCCAGACAATTTGGCCCTCTCTGCTTTTCTGCAGACTCTATCCTCAAAACACCTTTTTTCACTTTCGGCGCCCTCGGGAGAAAAAAAAAGACAAACGTCCAGGTTTTGCTGCCACAGCAAAGGTGCCAGCGGGGAAAAGTGATGCTGGTCCTCACTGCCTCATGGAACCCCTTCAAATGCCCCAGACAATTTGGCCCTCTCTGCTTTCCTCCAGACTCTAGCCTCAAAAGCACCTTTTTTCACTTTCGGCACCCTCCAGAGCAAAAAAGACAAACGTCCAGGTTTTGCTGACACAGCAAAGGTGCCAGCGGGGAAAAGTGATGCTGGTCCTCACTGCCTCCTGGAACCCCTTCAAATGCCCCAGACAATTTGGCCCTCTCTGCTTTCCTGCAGACTCTGGTCTCAAAAGCAACTTTTTTCACTTTCGGCGCCCTCCGGAGGAAAAAAGACAAACGTCCAGCTTTTGCTGCCACAGCGAAGGTGCCAGCGGGGAAAAGTGATGCTAGTCCTCACTGCCTCCTGGAACCCCTTCAAATGCCCCAGACAATTTGGCCCTCTCTGCTTTCCTGCGCACTCTAGCCTCAAAAGCAGCTTTTTTCACTTTCGGCGCTGTTTGGAGCAAAAAAGACAAACGTCCAGCTTTTGCTGCCATAGCAAAGGTGCCAGCGGGGAAAAGTGATGCTGGTCCTCACTGCCTCCTGGAACCCCTTCAAATGCCCCAGACAATTTGGCCCTCTCTGCTTTCCTGCGGACTCTAGCCTCAAAAGCAGCTTTTTTCACTTTCGGCGCTGTTTGGAGCAAAAAAGACAAACGTCAAGCTTTTGCTGCCACAGCAAAGGTGCCAGCGGGGAAAAGTAATGCTGGTCCTCACTGCCTCCTGGAACCCCTTCAAATGCCCCAGACAATTTGGGCCTCTCTGATTTCCTGCGTACTCTAGCCTCAAAAGCACCTTTTTTCACTTTCGGCGCCCTCCGGAGCAAAAAAGACAAACGTCCAGCTTTTGCTGCCACAGCGAAGGTGCCAGCGGGGAAAAGTGATGCTAGTCCTCACTGTCTCCTGAAACTCCTTCAAATGCCCCACACAATTTGGCCCTCTCTGCTTTCCTGCGGACTCTAGCCTCAAAAGCACCTTTTTTCACTTTCGGCACCCTCCGGAGGAAAAAAGACAAACGTCCAGCTTTTGCTGCCACAGCAAAGGTGCCAGCGGGGAAAAGTGATGCTGGTCCTCACTGCCTCCTGGAACCCCTTCAAATGCCTCAGACAATTTGGCCCTCTCTGCTTTCCTGCGGACTCTAGCCTCAAAAGCACCTTTTTTCACTTTCGGCGCTGTTTGGAGCAAAAAAGACAAACGTCCAGGTTTTGCTGCCACAGCAAAGGTGCCAGCGGGGAAAAGTGATGCTGGTCCTCACTGCCTCCTGGAACCCCTTCAAATGCCCCAGACAATTTGGCCCTCTCTGCTTTCCTGCGGACTCTAGCCTCAAAAGCACCTTTTTTCACTTTCGGCGCTGTGTGGAGCAAAAAAGACAAACGTCCAGCTTTTGCTGCCACAGCAAAGGTGCCAGCGGGGAAAAGTGTTGCTGGTCCTCACTGCCTCCTGGAACCCCTTCAAATGCCCCAGACAATTTGGCCCTCTCTGCTTTCCTGCGCACTCTAGCCTCAAAAGCACCTTTTTTCAGTTTTGGCGCCCTCCGGAGGAAAAAAGACAAACGTCCAGCTTTTGCTGCCACAGCAAAGGTGCCAGCGGGGAAAAGTGATGCTGGTCCTCACTGCCTCCTGGAACCCCTTCAAATGCCCCAGACAATTTGGCCCTCTCTGCTTTCCTGCGGACTCTTGCCTCAAAAGCACATTTTTTCACTTTCGGAGCTGTTTGGAGCAAAAAAGAAAAACGTCCAGCTTTTGCTGCCACAGCAAAGGTGCCAGCGGGGAAAAGTGATGCTGGTCCTCACTGCCTCCTGGAACCCCTTCAAATGCCCCAGACAATTTGGCCCTCTCTGCTTTCCTGCAGACTCTAGTCTCAAAAGCACCTTTTTTCACTTTCTGCGCTGTTTGGAGCAAAAAAGACAAACGTCCAGCTTTTGCTGCCACAGCAAAGGTGCCAGCGGGGAAAAGTGATGCTGGTCCTCACTGCCTCCTGGAACCCCTTCAAATGCCCCAGACAATTTGGCCCTCTCTGCTTTCCTGCGGACTCTAGCCTCAAAAGCACCTTTTTTCACTTTTGGCGCCCTCCGGAGGAAAAAAGACAAACGTCCAGCTTTTGCTGCCACAGCGAAGGTGCCAGTGGGGAAAAGTGATGCTAGTCCTCACTGCCTCCTGGAACTCCTTCAAATGCCCCAGACAATTTGGCCCTCTCTGCTTTCCTGCGCACTCTAGCCTCAAAAGCAGCTTTTTTCACTTTCGGCGCTGTTTGGAGCAAAAAAGACAAACGTCCAGCTTTTGCTGCCACAGCAAAGGTGCCAGCGGGGAAAAGTGATGCTGGTCCTCACTGCCTCCTGGAACCCCTTCAAATGCCCCAGACAATTTGGCCCTCTCTGCTTTCCTGCGGACTCTAGCCTCAAAAGCAGCTTTTTTCACTTTCGGCGCTTTTTGGAGCAAAAAAGACAAACGTCCAGCTTTTGCTGCCACAGCAAATGTGCCAGCGGGGAAAAGTAATGCTGGTCCTCACTGCCTCCTGGAACCCCTTCAAATGCCCCAGACAATTTGGCCCTCTCTGCTTTCCTGCGTACTCTAGCCTCAAAAGCACCTTTTTTCACTTTTGGCGCCCTCCGGAGCAAAAAAGACAAACGTCCAGCTTTTGCTGCCATAGCAAAGGTGCCAGCGGGGAAAAGTGATGCTAGTCCTCACTGTCTCCTGAAACTCCTTCAAATGCCCCACACAATTTGGCCCTCTCTGCTTTCCTGCGGACTCTAGCCTCAAAAGCACCTTTTTTCACTTTCGGCACCCTCCGGAGGAAAAAAGACAAACGTCCAGCTTTTGCTGCCACAGCAAAGGTGCCAGCGGGGAAAAGTGATGCTGGTCCTCACTGCCTCCTGGAACCCCTTCAAATGCCTCAGACAATTTGGCCCTCTCTGCTTTCCTGCGGACTCTAGCCTCAAAAGCACTGTTTTTCACTTTCGGCGCTGTTTGGAGCAAAAAAGACAAACGTCCAGCTTTTGCTGCCACAGCAAAGGTGCCAGCGGGGAAAAGTGATGCTGGTCCTCACTGCCTCCTGGAACCCCTTCAAATGCCCCAGACAATTTGGCCCTCTCTCCTTTCCTGCGGACTCTAGCCTCAAAAAACCTTTTTTCAATTTCGGCGCCCTCCGGAAGAAAAAAGACAAACGTCCAGGTTTTGCTGCCACAGCAAAGGTGCCAGCAGGGAAAAGTGATGCTGGTCCTCACTGCCTCCTGGAACCCCTTCAAATGCCCCAGACAATTTGGCCCTCTCTGCTTTTCTGCAGACTCTATCCTCAAAACACCTTTTCTTAACTTCGGCGCCCTCGGGAGAAAAAAAAGCACAAACGTCCAGCTTTTGCTGCCACAGCAAAGGTGCCAGCGGGGAAAAGTGATGCTGGTCCTCACTGTCTCCCGGAACCCCTTCAAATGCCCCAGACAATTTGGCCCTCTCTGCTTTCCTGCGGACTCTAGCCTCAAAAGCATCTTTTTTCACTTTCGGCGCTGTTTGGAGCAAAAAAGACAAACGTCCAGCTTTTGCTGCCACAGCAAAGGTGCCAGCGGGGAAAAGTGATGCTGGTCCTCACTGCCTCCTGGAACCCCTTCAAATGCCCCAGACAATTTGGCCCTCTCTGCTTTCCTGCGGACTCTATTCTCAAAAGCACCTTTTTTCACTTTCGGCGCCCTCCAGAGGAAAAAAGACAAACGTCCAGCTTTTGCTGCCACAGCAAAGGTGCCAGCGGGGAAAAGTGATGCTGGTCCTCACTGCCTCCTTGAACCCCGTCAAATGCCCCAGACAATTTGGCCCTCTCTGCTTTCCTGCGGACTTTAGCCTCAAAAGCACTGTTTTTCACTTTCGGTGCTGTTTGGAGCAAAAAAGACAAACGTCCAGCTTTTGCTGCCACAGCAAAGGTGCCAGCGGGGAAAAGTGATGCTGGTCCTCACTGCCTCCTGGAACCCCTTCAAATGCCCCAGACAATTTGGCCCTCTCTGCTTTCCTTCAGACTCTGGTCTCAAAAGAAACTTTTTTCACTTTCGGCGCTGTTTGGAGCAAAAAAGACAAACGTCCAGCTTTTGCTGCCACAGCAAAGGTGCCAGCGGGGAAAAGTGATGCTGGTCCTCACTGCCTCCTGGAACCCCTTCAAATGCCCCAGACAATTTGGCCCTCTCTGCTTTCCTGCGGACTCTAGCCTCAAAAGCACCTTTTTTCACTTTCGGCACTGTTTGGAGCAAAAAAGACAAACGTCCAGGTTTTGCTGCCACAGCAAAGGTGCCAGCGGGGAAAAGTGATGCTGGTCCTCACTGCCTCCTGGAACCCCATCAAATGCCCTAGGCAATTTGGCCCTCTCTGCTTTCCTGCAAACTCTAGCCTCAAAAGCACCTTTTTTCACTTTCGGCGCTGTGTGGAGCAAAAAAGACAAACGTCCAGGTTTTGCTGCCACAGCAAAGGTGCCAGCGGGGAAAAGTGATGCTGGTCCTCACTGCCTCCCGGAACCCCTTCAAATGCCCCAGACAATTTGGCCCTCTCTGCTTTCCTGCGCACTCTAGCCTCAAAAGCAGCTTTTTTCACTTTCGGCGCTGTTTGGAGCAAAAAAGACAAACGTCCAGCTTTTGCTGCCACAGCAAAGGTGCCAGCGGGGAAAAGTGATGCTGGTCCTCACTGCCTCCTGGAACCCCTTCAAATGCCCCAGACAATTTGGCCCTCTCTGCTTTCCTTCAGACTCTGGTCTCAAAAGCAACTTTTTTCACTTTCGGCGCTGTTTGGAGCAAAAAAGACAAACGTCCAGCTTTTGCTGCCACAGCAAATGTGCCAGCGGGGAAAAGTGATGCTGGTCCTCACTGCCTCCTGGAACCCCTTCAAATGCCCCAGACAATTTGGCCCTCTCTGCTTTCCTCCAGACTCTAGTCTCAAAAGCACCTTTTTTCACTTTCGGCGCTGTTTGGAGCAAAAAAGACAAACGTCCAGCTTTTGCTGCCACAGCAAAGGTGCCAGCGGGGAAAAGTGATGCTGGTCCTCACTGCCTCCTGGAACCCCATCAAATGCCCTAGGCAATTTGGGCCTCTCTGCTTTCCTGCAAACTCTAGCCTCAAAAGCACCTTTTTTCACTTTCGGCGCTGTGTGGAGCAAAAAAAGACAAACGTCCAGCTTTTGCTGCCACAGCAAAGGTGCCAGCGGGGAAAA
>NW_028127054.1:0-75891 GCF_965231255.1 Vanellus vanellus
GCCAGCGGGGAAAAGTGATGCTGGTTCTCACTGCCTCCTGGAACCCCTTCAAATGCCCCAGACAATTTAGCCCTCTCTGCTTTCCTGAGGACTCTATCCGCAAAAGCACCTTTTTTCACTTTCGGCGCTCTCTGGAGCAAAAAAGACAAACGTCCAGCTTTTGCTGCCACAGCAAAGGTGCCAGCGGGGAAAAGTGATGCTGGTCCTCACTGCCTCCTGGAACCCCTTCAAATGCCCCAGACAATTTGGCCCTCTCTGCTTTCCTGAGGACTCTATCCTCAAAAGCACCTTTTTTCACTTTCGGCGCTCTCTGGAGCAAAAAAGACAAACGTCCAGCTTTTGCTGCCACAGCAAAGGTGCCAGCGGGGAAAAGTGATGCTGGTCTCACTGCCTCCTGGAATCCCTTCAAATGCCCCAGACAATTTGGCCCTCTCTGCTTTCCTGAGGACTCTATCCTCAAAAGCACCTTTTTTCACTTTCGGCGCTCTCTGGAGCAAAAAAGACAAACGTCCAGCTTTTGCTGCCACAGCAAAGGTGCCAGCGGGGAAAAGTGATGCTGGTCCTCACTGCCTCCTGGAACCCCTTCAAATGCCCCAGACAATTTGGCCCTCTCTGCTTTCCTGAGGACTCTATCCGCAAAAGCACCTTTTTTTACTTTCGGCGCTCTCTGGAGCAAAAAAGACAAACGTCCACCTTTTGCTGCCACAGCAAAAGTGCCAGCGGGGAAAAGTGATGATGGTCCTCACTGCCTCCTGGAACCCCTTCAAATGCCCCAGACAATTTGGCCCTCTCTGCTTTCCTGAGGACTCTATCCGCAAAAGCACCTTTTTTCACTTTCGGCGCTCTCTGGAGCAAAAAAGACAAACGTCCAGCTTTGCTGCCACAGCAAAGGTGCCAGCGGGGAAAAGCGATGCTGGTTCTCACTGCCTCCTGGAACCCCTTCAAATGCCCCAGACAATTTGGCCCTCTCTGCTTTCCTGAGGACTCTATCCGCAAAAGCACCTTTTTTCACTTTCGGCGCTCTCTGGAGCAAAAAAGACAAACGTCCAGCTTTTGCTGCCACAGCAAAGGTGCCAGCGGGGAAAAGTGATGCTGGTTCTCACTGACTCCTGGAACCCCTTCAAATGCCCCAGACAATTTGGCCCTCTCTGCTTTCCTGAGGACTCTATCCTCAAAAGCATCTT
This sequence comes from Vanellus vanellus, assembly GCF_965231255.1. Lineage (NCBI taxonomy): Eukaryota > Metazoa > Chordata > Aves > Charadriiformes > Charadriidae > Vanellus > Vanellus vanellus. The sequence goes on from NW_028127054.1 coordinate 1,185, forward strand.
TTTTCACTTTCGGCGCTCTCTGGAGCAAAAAAGACAAACGTCCAGCTTTTGCTGCCACAGCAAAGGTGCCAGCGGGGAAAAGTGATGCTGGTCCTCACTGCCTCCTGGAACCCCTTCAAATGCCCCAGACAATTTGGCCCACTCTGCTTTCATGAGGACTCTATCCGCAAAAGCACCTTTTTTCACTTTCGGCGCTCTCTGGAGCAAAAAAGACAAACGTCCAGCTTTTGCTGCCACAGCAAAGGTGCCAGCGGGGAAAAGTGATGCTGGTTCTCACTGCCTCCTGGAACCCCTTCAAATGCCCCAGACAGTTTGGCCCTCTCTGCTTTCCTGCGCACTATATCCGCAAAAGCACCTTTTTTCACTTTCAGCGCTGTCTGGAGCAAAAAAGACAAACGTCCAGCTTTTGCTGCCACAGCAAAGGTGCCAGCGGGGAAAAGTGATGCTGGTCCTCACTGCCTCCTGGAACCCCTTCAAATGCCCCAGACAATTTGGCCCTCTCTGCTTTCCTGAGGACTCTATCCTTAAAAGCACCTTTTTTCACTTTCGGCGCTCTCTGGAGCAAAAAAGACAAACGTCCAGCTTTTGCTGCCACAGCAAAGGTGCCAGCGGGGAAAAGTGATGATGGTCCTCACTGCCTCCTGGAACCCCTTCAAATGCCCCAGACAATTTGGCCCACTCTGCTTTCCTGAGGACTCTATCCGCAAAAGCACCTTTTTTCACTTTCGGCGCTGTCTGGAGCAAAAAAGACAAACGTCCAGCTTTTGCTGCCACAGCAAAGGTGCCAGCGGGGAAAAGTGATGCTGGATCTCACTGCCTCCTGGAACCCCTTCAAATGCCCCAGACAATTTGGCCTTCTCTGCTTTCCTGAGGACTCTATCCTCAAAAGCACCTTTTTTCACTTTCGGCGCTGTCTGGAGCAAAAAAGACAAACGTCCAGGTTTTGCTGCAACAGCAAAAGTGCCAGCGGGGAAAAGTGATGCTGGTCCTCACTGCCTCCTGGAACCTCTTCAAATGCCCCAGAAAAATTTGACCCTCTCTGCTTTCCTCAGGACTCTATCCTCAAAAGCATCTTTTTTCACTTTCGGCGCTCTCTGGAGCAAAAAAGACAAACGTCCAGCTTTTGCTGCCACAGCAAAGGTGCCAGCGGGGAAAGTGATGCTGGTTCTCACTGCCTCCTGGAACCCCTTCAAATGCCCCAGACAATTTGGCCCTCTCTGCTTTCCTGCGCACTATATCCGCAAAAGCACCTTTTTTCACTTTCAGCGCTGTCTGGAGCAAAAAAGACAAACGTCCAGCTTTTGCTGCCACAGCAAAGGTGCCAGCGGGGAAAAGTGATGCTGGTCCTCACTGCCTCCTGGAACCCCTTCAAATGTCCCAGACAATTTGGCCCTCTCTGCTTTCCTGAGGACTCTATCCTCAAAAGCACCTTTTTTCACTTTCGGCGTTCTCTGGAGCAAAAAAGACAAACGTCCAGCTTTTGCTGCCACAGCAAAGGTGCCAGCGGGGAAAAGTGATGATGGTTCTCACAGCCTCCTGGAACCCCTTCAAATGCCCCAGACAATTTGGCCCTCTCTGCTTTCCTGAGGACTCTATCCGCAAAAGCACCTTTTTTCACTTTCGGCGCTCTCTGGAGCAAAAAAGACAAACGTCCAGCTTTGCTGCCACAGCAAAGGTGCCAGCGGGGAAAAGCGATGCTGGTTCTCACTGCCTCCTGGAACCCCTTCAAATGCCCCAGACAATTTGGCCCTCTCTGCTTTCCTGAGGACTCTATCCGCAAAAGCACCTTTTTTCACTTTCGGCGCTCTCTGGAGCAAAAAAGACAAACGTCCAGCTTTTGCTGCCACAGCAAAGGTGCCAGCGGGGAAAAGTGATGCTGGTTCTCACTGACTCCTGGAACCCCTTCAAATGCCCCAGACAATTTGGCCCTCTCTGCTTTCCTGAGGACTCTATCCTCAAAAGCATCTTTTTTCACTTTCGGCGCTCTCTGGAGCAAAAAAGACAAACGTCCAGCTTTTGCTGCCACAGCAAAGGTGCCAGCGGGGAAAAGTGATGATGGTCCTCACTGCCTCCTGGAACCCCTTCAAATGCCCCAGACAATTTGGCCCACTCTGCTTTCCTGAGGACTCTATCCTCAAAAGCACCTTTTTTCACTTTCGGCGCTCTCTGGAGCAAAAAAGACAAACGTCCAGCTTTTGCTGCCACAGCAAAGGTGCCAGCGGGGAAAAGTGATGCTGGTTCTCACTGCCTCCTGGAACCCCTTCAAATGCCCCAGACAATTTGGCCCTCTCTGCTTTCCTGCGCACTATATCCGCAAAAGCACCTTTTTTCACTTTCAGCGCTGTCTGGAGCAAAAAAGACAAACGTCCAGCTTTTGCTGCCACAGCAAAGGTGCCAGCGGGGAAAAGTGATGCTGGTCCTCACTGCCTCCTGGAACCCCTTCAAATGCCCCAGACAATTTGGCCCTCTCTGCTTTCCTGAGGACTCTATCCTCAAAAGCATCTTTTTTCACTTTCGGCGCTCTCTGGAGCAAAAAAGACAAACGTCCAGGTTTTGCTGCCACAGCAAAGGTGCCAGCGGGGAAAAGTGATGATGGTCCTCACTGCCTCCTGGAACCCCTTCAAATGCCCCAGACAATTTGGCCCACTCTGCTTTCCTGAGGACTCTATCCGCAAAAGCACCTTTTTTCACTTTCGGCGCTCTCTGGAGCAAAAAAGACAAACGTCCAGCTTTTGCTGCCACAGCAAAGGTGCCAGCGGGGAAAAGTGATGCTGGATCTCACTGCCTCCTGGAACCCCTTCAAATGCCCCAGACAATTTGGCCTTCTCTCTTTCCTGACTACTTTATCCTCAAAAGCACCTTTTTTCACTTTCGGCGCTGTCTGGAGCAAAAAAGACAAACGTCCAGGTTTTGCTGCAACAGCAAAAGTGCCAGAGGGGAAAAGTGATGCTGGTCCTCACTGCCTCCTGGAACCTCTTCAAATGCCCCAGAAAATTTGACCCTCTCTGCTTTCCTCAGGACTCTATCCTCAAAAGCATCTTTTTTCACTTTCGGCGCTCTCTGGAGCAAAAAAGACAAACGTCCAGCTTTTGCTGCCACAGCAAAGGTGCCAGCGGGGAAAAGTGATGCTGGTTCTCACTGCCTCCTGGAACCCCTTCAAATGCCCCAGACAATTTGGCCCTCTCTGCTTTCCTGCGCACTATATCCGCAAAAGCACCTTTTTTCACTTTCAGCGCTGTCTGGAGCAAAAAAGACAAACGTCCAGCTTTTGCTGCCACAGCAAAGGTGCCAGCGGGGAAAAGTGATGCTGGTCCTCACTGCCTCCTGGAACCCCTTCAAATGCCCCAGACAATTTGGCCCTCTCTGCTTTCCTGAGGACTCTATCCTCAAAAGCACCTTTTTTCACTTTCGGCGTTCTCTGGAGCAAAAAAGACAAACGTCCAGCTTTTGCTGCCACAGCAAAGGTGCCAGCGGGGAAAAGTGATGATGGTTCTCACAGCCTCCTGGAACCCCTTCAAATGCCCCAGACAATTTGGCCCTCTCTGCTTTCCTGAGGACTCTATCCTCAAAAGCACCTTTTTTCACTTTCGGCGCTGTCTGGAGCAAAAAAGACAAATGTCCAGCTTTTGCTGCCACAGCAAAAGTGCCAGCGGGAAAAGTGATGCTGGTTCTCACTGCCTCCTGGAACCCCTTCAAATGCCCCAGACAATTTAGCCCTCTCTGCTTTCCTGAGGACTCTATCCGCAAAAGCACCTTTTTTCACTTTCGGCGCTGTCTGGAGCAAAAAAGACAAACGTCCAGCTTTTGCTGCCACAGCAAAGGTGCCAGCGGGGAAAAGTGATGCTGGTCCTCACTGCCTCCTGGAACCCCTTCAAATGCCCCAGACAATTTGGCCCTCTCTGCTTTCCTGAGGACTCTATCCTCAAAAGCACCTTTTTTCACTTTCGGCGCTCTCTGGAGCAAAAAAGACAAACGTCCAGCTTTTGCTGCCACAGCAAAGGTGCCAGCGGGGAAAAGTGATGCTGGTTCTCACTGCCTCCTGGAACCCCTTCAAATGCCCCAGACAATTTGGCCCTCTCTGCTTTCCTGAGGACTCTATCCTCAAAAGCACCTTTTTTCACTTTCGGCGCTGTCTGGAGCAAAAAAGAAAAACGTCCAGCTTTTGCTGCCACAGCAAAGGTGCCAGCGGGGAAAAGTGATGCTGGTCCTCACTGCCTCCTGGAACCCCTTCAAATGCCCCAGACAATTTGGCCCTCTCTGCTTTCCTGAGGACTCTATCCGCAAAAGCACCTTTTTTTACTTTCGGCGCTCTCTGGAGCAAAAAAGACAAACGTCCAGCTTTTGCTGCCACAGCAAAAGTGCCAGCGGGGAAAAGTGATGCTGGTCCTCACTGCCTCCTGGAACCCCTTCAAATGCCCCAGACAATTTGGCCCACTCTGCTTTCCTGAGGACTCTATCCGCAAAAGCACCTTTTTTCACTTTCGGCGCTCTCTGGAGCAAAAAAGACAAACGTCCAGCTTTTGCTGCCACAGCAAAGGTGCCAGCGGGGAAAAGTGATGCTGGTCCTCACTGCCTCCTGGAACCCCTTCAAATGTCCCAGACAATTTGGCCCTCTCTGCTTTCCTGAGGACTCTATCCTCAAAAGCACCTTTTTTCACTTTCGGCGTTCTCTGGAGCAAAAAAGACAAACGTCCAGCTTTTGCTGCCACAGCAAAGGTGCCAGCGGGGAAAAGTGATGATGGTTCTCACAGCCTCCTGGAACCCCTTCAAATGCCCCAGACAATTTGGCCCTCTCTGCTTTCCTGAGGACTCTATCCTCAAAAGCACCTTTTTTCACTTTCGTTGCTCTCTGGAGCAAAAAAGACAAACGTCCAGCTTTTGCTGCCACAGCAAAGGTGCCAGCGGGGAAAAGTGATGCTGGTCCTCACTGCCTCCTGGAACCCCTTCAAATGCCCCAGACAATTTGGCCCTCTCTGCTTTCCTGAGGACTCTATCCTCAAAAGCACCTTTTTTCACTTTCGGCGCTCTCTGGAGCAAAAAAGACAAACGTCCAGCTTTTGCTGCCACAGCAAAGGTGCCAGCGGGGAAAAGTGATGCTGGTTCTCACTGCCTCCTGGAACCCCTTCAAATGCCCCAGACAATTTTGCCCTCCCTGCTTTCCTGCGCACTCTATCCGCAAAAGCACCTTTTTTCACTTTCGGCGCTCTCTGGAGCAAAAAAGACAAACGTCCAGCTTTTGCTGCCACAGCAAAGGTGCCAGCGGGGAAAAGTGATGCTGGATCTCACTGCCTCCTGGAACCCCTTCAAATGCCCCAGACAATTTGGCCTTCTCTCTTTCCTGACTACTTTATCCTCAAAAGCACCTTTTTTCACTTTCGGCGCTGTCTGGAACAAAAAAGACAAACGTCCAGGTTTTGCTGCAACAGCAAAAGTGCCAGCGGGGAAAAGTGATGCTGGTCCTCACTGCCTCCTGGAACCTCTTCAAATGCCCCAGAAAATTTGACCCTCTCTGCTTTCCTCAGGACTCTATCCTCAAAAGCATCTTTTTTCACTTTCGGCGCTCTCTGGAGCAAAAAAGACAAACGTCCAGCTTTTGCTGCCACAGCAAAGGTGCCAGCGGGGAAAAGTGATGCTGGTTCTCACTGCCTCCTGGAACCCCTTCAAATGCCCCAGACAATTTGGCCCTCTCTGCTTTCCTGCGCACTATATCCGCAAAAGTACCTTTTTTCACTTTCAGCGCTGTCTGGAGCAAAAAAGACAAACGTCCAGCTTTTGCTGCCACAGCAAAGGTGCCAGCGGGGAAAAGTGATGCTGGTCCTCACTGCCTCCTGGAACCCCTTCAAATGCCCCAGACAATTTGGCCCTCTCTGCTTTCCTGAGGACTCTATCCTCAAAAGCACCTTTTTTCACTTTCGGCGTTCTCTAGAGAAAAAAGACAAACGTCCAGCTTCTGCTGCCACAGCAAAGGTGCCAGCGGGGAAAAGTGATGATGGTTCTCACTGCCTCCTGGAACCCCTTCAAATGCCCCAGACAATTTGGCCCTCTCTGCTTTCCTGAGGACTCTATCCTCAAAAGCACCTTTTTTCACTTTTGGCGCTCTCTGGAGCAAAAAAGACAAACGTCCAGCTTTTGCTGCCACAGCAAAAGTGCCAGCGGGGAAAAGTGATGCTGGTTCTCACTGCCTCCTGGAACCCCTTCAAATGCCCCAGACAATTTAGCCCTCTCTGCTTTCCTGAGGACTCTATCCGCAAAAGCACCTTTTTTCACTTTCGGCGCTCTCTGGAGCAAAAAAGACAAACGTCCAGCTTTTGCTGCCACAGCAAAGGTGCCAGCGGGGAAAAGTGATGCTGGTCCTCACTGCCTCCTGGAACCCCTTCAAATGCCCCAGACAATTTGGCCCTCTCTGCTTTCCTGAGGACTCTATCCTCAAAAGCACCTTTTTTCACTTTCGGCGCTCTCTGGAGCAAAAAAGACAAACGTCCAGCTTTTGCTGCCACAGCAAAGGTGCCAGCGGGGAAAAGTGATGCTGGTTCTCACTGCCTCCTGGAACCCCTTCAAATGCCCCAGACAATTTGGCCCTCTCTGCTTTCCTGAGGACTCTATCCTCAAAAGCACCTTTTTTCACTTTCGGCGCTCTCTGGAGCAAAAAAGACAAACGTCCAGCTTTTGCTGCCACAGCAAAGGTGCCAGCGGGGAAAAGTGATGCTGGTCCTCACTGCCTCCTGGAACCCCTTCAAATGCCCCAGACAATTTGGCCCTCTCTGCTTTCCTGAGGACTCTATCCGCAAAAGCAACTTTTTTCACTTTCGGCGCTCTCTGGAGCAAAAAAGACAAACGTCCAGCTTTTGCTGCCACAGCAAAGGTGCCAGCGGGGAAAAGTGATGCTGGTTCTCACTGCCTCCTGGAACCCCTTCAAATGCCCCAGACAATTTGGCCCTCTCTGCTTTCCTGCGCACTATATCCGCAAAAGCACCTTTTTTCACTTTCAGCGCTGTCTGGAGCAAAAAAGACAAACGTCCAGCTTTTGCTGCCACAGCAAAGGTGCCAGCGGGGAAAAGTGATGCTGGTCCTCACTGCCTCCTGGAACCCCTTCAAATGCCCCAGACAATTTGGCCCTCTCTGCTTTCCTGAGGACTCTATCCTTAAAAGCACCTTTTTTCACTTTCGGCGCTCTCTGGAGCAAAAAAGACAAACGTCCAGCTTTTGCTGCCACAGCAAAGGTGCCAGCGGGGAAAAGTGATGATGGTCCTCACTGCCTCCTGGAACCCCTTCAAATGCCCCAGACAATTTGGCCCACTCTGCTTTCCTGAGGACTCTATCCGCAAAAGCACCTTTTTTCACTTTCGGCGCTCTCTGGAGCAAAAAAGACAAACGTCCAGCTTTTGCTGCCACAGCAAAGGTGCCAGCGGGGAAAAGTGATGCTGGATCTCACTGCCTCCTGGAACCCCTTCAAATGCCCCAGACAATTTGGCCTTCTCTGCTTTCCTGAGGACTCTATCCTCAAAAGCACCTTTTTTCACTTTCGGCGCTGTCTGGAGCAAAAAAGACAAACGTCCAGGTTTTGCTGCAACAGCAAAAGTGCCAGAGGGGAAAAGTGATGCTGGTCCTCACTGCCTCCTGGAACCTCTTCAAATGCCCCAGAAAATTTGACCCTCTCTGCTTTCCTCAGGACTCTATCCTCAAAAGCATCTTTTTTCACTTTCGGCGCTCTCTGGAGCAAAAAAGACAAACGTCCAGCTTTTGCTGCCACAGCAAAGGTGCCAGCGGGGAAAAGTGATGCTGGTTCTCACTGCCTCCTGGAACCCCTTCAAATGCCCCAGACAATTTGGCCCTCTCTGCTTTCCTGCGCACTATATCCGCAAAAGCACCTTTTTTCACTTTCAGCGCTGTCTGGAGCAAAAAAGACAAACGTCCAGCTTTTGCTGCCACAGCAAAGGTGCCAGCGGGGAAAAGTGATGCTGGTCCTCACTGCCTCCTGGAACCCCTTCAAATGCCCCAGACAATTTGGCCCTCTCTGCTTTCCTGAGGACTCTATCCTCAAAAGCACCTTTTTTCACTTTCGGCGTTCTCTGGAGCAAAAAAGACAAACGTCCAGCTTTTGCTGCCACAGCAAAGGTGCCAGCGGGGAAAAGTGATGATGGTTCTCACAGCCTCCTGGAACCCCTTCAAATGCCCCAGACAATTTGGCCCTCTCTGCTTTCCTGAGGACTCTATCCGCAAAAGCACCTTTTTTCACTTTCGGCGCTCTCTGGAGCAAAAAAGACAAACGTCCAGCTTTGCTGCCACAGCAAAGGTGCCAGCGGGGAAAAGCGATGCTGGTTCTAACTGCCTCCTGGAACCCCTTCAAATGCCCCAGACAATTTGGCCCTCTCTGCTTTCCTGAGGACTCTATCCGCAAAAGCACCTTTTTTCACTTTCGGCGCTCTCTGGAGCAAAAAAGACAAACGTCCAGCTTTTGCTGCCACAGCAAAGGTGCCAGCGGGGAAAAGTGATGCTGGTTCTCACTGACTCCTGGAACCCCTTCAAATGCCCCAGACAATTTGGCCCTCTCTGCTTTCCTGAGGACTCTATCCTCAAAAGCATCTTTTTTCACTTTCGGCGCTCTCTGGAGCAAAAAAGACAAACGTCCAGCTTTTGCTGCCACAGCAAAGGTGCCAGCGGGGAAAAGTGATGATGGTCCTCACTGCCTCCTGGAACCCCTTCAAATGCCCCAGACAATTTGGCCCACTCTGCTTTCCTGAGGACTCTATCCGCAAAAGCACCTTTTTTCACTTTCGGCGCTCTCTGGAGCAAAAAAGACAAACGTCCAGCTTTTGCTGCCACAGCAAAGGTGCCAGCGGGGAAAAGTGATGCTGGTTCTCACTGCCTCCTGGAACCCCTTCAAATGCCCCAGACAATTTGGCCCTCTCTGCTTTCCTGCGCACTATATCCGCAAAAGCACCTTTTTTCACTTTCAGCGCTGTCTGGAGCAAAAAAGACAAACGTCCAGCTTTTGCTGCCACAGCAAAGGTGCCAGCGGGGAAAAGTGATGCTGGTCCTCACTGCCTCCTGGAACCCCTTCAAATGCCCCAGACAATTTGGCCCTCTCTGCTTTCCTGAGGACTCTATCCTCAAAAGCATCTTTTTTCACTTTCGGCGCTCTCTGGAGCAAAAAAGACAAACGTCCAGGTTTTGCTGCCACAGCAAAGGTGCCAGCGGGGAAAAGTGATGATGGTCCTCACTGCCTCCTGGAACCCCTTCAAATGCCCCAGACAATTTGGCCCACTCTGCTTTCCTGAGGACTCTATCCGCAAAAGCACCTTTTTTCACTTTCGGCGCTCTCTGGAGCAAAAAAGACAAACGTCCAGCTTTTGCTGCCACAGCAAAGGTGCCAGCGGGGAAAAGTGATGCTGGATCTCACTGCCTCCTGGAACCCCTTCAAATGCCCCAGACAATTTGGCCTTCTCTCTTTCCTGACTACTTTATCCTCAAAAGCACCTTTTTTCACTTTCGGCGCTGTCTGGAGCAAAAAAGACAAACGTCCAGGTTTTGCTGCAACAGCAAAAGTGCCAGAGGGGAAAAGTGATGCTGGTCCTCACTGCCTCCTGGAACCCCTTCAAATGCCCCAGACAATTTGGCCCTCTCTGCTTTCCTGAGGACTCTATCCTCAAAAGCACCTTTTTTCACTTTCGGCGCTCTCTGGAGCAAAAAAGACAAACGTCCAGCTTTTGCTGCCACAGCAAAAGTGCCAGCGGGGAAAAGTGATGCTGGTCCTCACTGCCTCCTGGAACCCCTTCAAATGCCCCAGACAATTTGGCCGTCTCTGCTTTCCTGAGGACTCTATCCTCAAAAGCACCTTTTTTCACTTTCGGCGCTGTCTGGACCAAAAAAGACAAACGTCCAGCTTTTGCTGCCACAGCAAAGGTGCCAGCGGGGAAAAGTGATGCTGGTTCTCACTGCCTCCTGGAACCCCTTCAAATGCCCCAGACAATTTTGCCCTCCCTGATTTCCTGCGCACTCTATCCGCAAAAGCACCTTTTTTCACTTTCAGCGCTGTCTGGAGCAAAAAAGACAAACGTCCAGCTTTTGCTGCCACAGCAAAGGTGCCAGCGGGGAAAAGTGATGCTGGTTCTCACTGCCTCCTGGAACCCCTTCAAATGCCCCAGACAATTTGGCCCTCTCTGCTTTCCTGAGCACTCTATCCTCAAAAGCACCTTTTTTCACTTTCGGCGCTCTCTGGAGCAAAAAAGACAAACGTCCAGCTTTTGCTGCCACAGCAAAAGTGCCAGCGGGGAATAGTGATGCTGGTTCTCACTGCCTCCTGGAACCCCTTCAAATGCCCCAGATAATTTGGCCCTCTCTGCTTTCCTGAGGACTCTATCGTCAAAAGCACCTTTTTTCACTTTCGGCGCTCTCTGGAGCAAAAAAGACAAACGTCCAGCTTTTGCTGCCACAGCAAAGGTGCCAGCGGGGAAAGGTGATGCTGGTCCTCACTGCCTCCTGGAACCCCTTCAAATGCCCCAGACAATTTGGCCCTCTCTGCTTTCCTGAGGACTCTATCCTCAAAAGCACCTTTTTTCACTTTCGTTGCTCTCTGGAGCAAAAAAGACAAACGTCCAGCTTTTGCTGCCACAGCAAAGGTGCCAGCGGGGAAAAGTGATGCTGGTCCTCACTGCCTCCTGGAACCCCTTCAAATGCCCCAGACAATTTGGCCCTCTCTGCTTTCCTGAGGACTCTCTCCTCAAAAGCATCTTTTTTCACTTTCGGCGCTCTCTGGAGCAAAAAAGACAAACGTCCAGCTTTTGCTGCCACAGCAAAGGTGCCAGCGGGGAAAAGTGATGATGGTCCTCACTGCCTCCTGGAACCCCTTCAAATGCCCCAGACAATTTGGCCCTCTCTGCTTTCCTGAGGAATCTATCCGCAAAAGCACCTTTTTTCACTTTCGGCGCTCTCTGGAGCAAAAAAGACAAACGTCCAGCTTTTGCTGCCACAGCAAAGGTGACAGCGGGGAAAAGTGATGCTGGTCCTCACTGCCTCCTGGAACCCCTTCAAATGCCCCAGACAATTTGGCCCTCTCTGCTTTCCTGAGGACTCTATCCTCAAAAGCACCTTTTTTCACTTTCGGCGCTCTCTGGAGCAAAAAAGACAAACGTCCAGCTTTTGCTGCCACAGCAAAGGTGCCAGCGGGGAAAAGTGATGATGGTCCTCACTGCCTCCTGGAACCCCTTCAAATGCCCCAGACAATTTGGCCCACTCTGCTTTCCTGAGGACTCTATCCGCAAAAGCACCTTTTTTCACTTTCGGCGCTGTCTGGAGCAAAAAAGACAAACGTCCAGCTTTTGCTGCCACAGCAAAGGTGCCAGCGGGGAAAAGTGATGCTGGATCTCACTGCCTCCTGGAACCCCTTCAAATGCCCCAGACAATTTGGCCTTCTCTGCTTTCCTGAGGACTCTATCCTCAAAAGCACCTTTTTTCACTTTCGGCGCTGTCTGGAGCAAAAAAGACAAACGTCCAGGTTTTGCTGCAACAGCAAAAGTGCCAGCGGGGAAAAGTGATGCTGGTCCTCACTGCCTCCTGGAACCTCTTCAAATGCCCCAGAAAATTTGACCCTCTCTGCTTTCCTCAGGACTCTATCCTCAAAAGCATCTTTTTTCACTTTCGGCGCTCTCTGGAGCAAAAAAGACAAACGTCCAGCTTTTGCTGCCACAGCAAAGGTGCCAGCGGGGAAAAGTGATGCTGGTTCTCACTGCCTCCTGGAACCCCTTCAAATGCCCCAGACAATTTGGCCCTCTCTGCTTTCCTGCGCACTATATCCGCAAAAGCACCTTTTTTCACTTTCAGCGCTGTCTGGAGCAAAAAAGACAAACGTCCAGCTTTTGCTGCCACAGCAAAGGTGCCAGCGGGGAAAAGTGATGCTGGTCCTCACTGCCTCCTGGAACCCCTTCAAATGTCCCAGACAATTTGGCCCTCTCTGCTTTCCTGAGGACTCTATCCTCAAAAGCACCTTTTTTCACTTTCGGCGTTCTCTGGAGCAAAAAAGACAAACGTCCAGCTTTTGCTGCCACAGCAAAGGTGCCAGCGGGGAAAAGTGATGATGGTTCTCACAGCCTCCTGGAACCCCTTCAAATGCCCCAGACAATTTGGCCCTCTCTGCTTTCCTGAGGACTCTATCCGCAAAAGCACCTTTTTTCACTTTCGGCGCTCTCTGGAGCAAAATAGACAAACGTCCAGCTTTGCTGCCACAGCAAAGGTGCCAGCGGGGAAAAGCGATGCTGGTTCTCACTGCCTCCTGGAACCCCTTCAAATGCCCCAGACAATTTGGCCCTCTCTGCTTTCCTGAGGACTCTATCCGCAAAAGCACCTTTTTTCACTTTCGGCGCTCTCTGGAGCAAAAAAGACAAACGTCCAGCTTTTGCTGCCACAGCAAAGGTGCCAGCGGGGAAAAGTGATGCTGGTTCTCACTGACTCCTGGAACCCCTTCAAATGCCCCAGACAATTTGGCCCTCTCTGCTTTCCTGAGGACTCTATCCTCAAAAGCATCTTTTTTCACTTTCGGCGCTCTCTGGAGCAAAAAAGACAAACGTCCAGCTTTTGCTGCCACAGCAAAGGTGCCAGCGGGGAAAAGTGATGATGGTCCTCACTGCCTCCTGGAACCCCTTCAAATGCCCCAGACAATTTGGCCCACTCTGCTTTCCTGAGGACTCTATCCGCAAAAGCACCTTTTTTCACTTTCGGCGCTCTCTGGAGCAAAAAAGACAAACGTCCAGCTTTTGCTGCCACAGCAAAGGTGCCAGCGGGGAAAAGTGATGCTGGTTCTCACTGCCTCCTGGAACCCCTTCAAATGCCCCAGACAATTTGGCCCTCTCTGCTTTCCTGCGCACTATATCCGCAAAAGTACCTTTTTTCACTTTCAGCGCTGTCTGGAGCAAAAAAGACAAACGTCCAGCTTTTGCTGCCACAGCAAAGGTGCCAGCGGGGAAAAGTGATGCTGGTCCTCACTGCCTCCTGGAACCCCTTCAAATGCCCCAGACAATTTGGCCCTCTCTGCTTTCCTGAGGACTCTATCCTCAAAAGCACCTTTTTTCACTTTCGGCGTTCTCTAGAGAAAAAAGACAAACGTCCAGCTTCTGCTGCCACAGCAAAGGTGCCAGCGGGGAAAAGTGATGATGGTTCTCACTGCCTCCTGGAACCCCTTCAAATGCCCCAGACAATTTGGCCCTCTCTGCTTTCCTGAGGACTCTATCCTCAAAAGCACCTTTTTTCACTTTTGGCACTCTCTGGAGCAAAAAAGACAAACGTCCAGCTTTTGCTGCCACAGCAAAAGTGCCAGCGGGGAAAAGTGATGCTGGTTCTCACTGCCTCCTGGAACCCCTTCAAATGCCCCAGACAATTTAGCCCTCTCTGCTTTCCTGAGGACTCTATCCGCAAAAGCACCTTTTTTCACTTTCGGCGCTCTCTGGAGCAAAAAAGACAAACGTCCAGCTTTTGCTGCCACAGCAAAGGTGCCAGCGGGGAAAAGTGATGCTGGTCCTCACTGCCTCCTGGAACCCCTTCAAATGCCCCAGACAATTTGGCCCTCTCTGCTTTCCTGAGGACTCTATCCTCAAAAGCACCTTTTTTCACTTTCGGCGCTCTCTGGAGCAAAAAAGACAAACGTCCAGCTTTTGCTGCCACAGCAAAGGTGCCAGCGGGGAAAAGTGATGCTGGTTCTCACTGCCTCCTGGAATCCCTTCAAATGCCCCAGACAATTTGGCCCTCTCTGCTTTCCTGAGGACTCTATCCTCAAAAGCACCTTTTTTCACTTTCGGCGCTCTCTGGAGCAAAAAAGACAAACGTCCAGCTTTTGCTGCCACAGCAAAGGTGCCAGCGGGGAAAAGTGATGCTGGTCCTCACTGCCTCCTGGAACCCCTTCAAATGCCCCAGACAATTTGGCCCTCTCTGCTTTCCTGAGGACTCTATCCGCAAAAGCACCTTTTTTTACTTTCGGCGCTCTCTGGAGCAAAAAAGACAAACGTCCACCTTTTGCTGCCACAGCAAAGGTGCCAGCGGGGAAAAGTGATGCTGGTTCTCACTGACTCCTGGAACCCCTTCAAATGCCCCAGACAATTTGGCCCTCTCTGCTTTCCTGAGGACTCTATCCTCAAAAGCATCTTTTTTCACTTTCGGCGCTCTCTGGAGCAAAAAAGACAAACGTCCAGCTTTTGCTGCCACAGCAAAGGTGCCAGCGGGGAAAAGTGATGCTGGTCCTCACTGCCTCCTGGAACCCCTTCAAATGCCCCAGACAATTTGGCCCACTCTGCTTTCATGAGGACTCTATCCGCAAAAGCACCTTTTTTCACTTTCGGCGCTCTCTGGAGCAAAAAAGACAAACGTCCAGCTTTTGCTGCCACAGCAAAGGTGCCAGCGGGGAAAAGTGATGCTGGTTCTCACTGCCTCCTGGAACCCCTTCAAATGCCCCAGACAATTTGGCCCTCTCTGCTTTCCTGCGCACTATATCCGCAAAAGCACCTTTTTTCACTTTCAGCGCTGTCTGGAGCAAAAAAGACAAACGTCCAGCTTTTGCTGCCACAGCAAAGGTGCCAGCGGGGAAAAGTGATGCTGGTCCTCACTGCCTCCTGGAACCCCTTCAAATGCCCCAGACAATTTGGCCCTCTCTGCTTTCCTGAGGACTCTATCCTTAAAAGCACCTTTTTTCACTTTCGGCGCTCTCTGGAGCAAAAAAGACAAACGTCCAGCTTTTGCTGCCACAGCAAAGGTGCCAGCGGGGAAAAGTGATGATGGTCCTCACTGCCTCCTGGAACCCCTTCAAATGCCCCAGACAATTTGGCCCACTCTGCTTTCCTGAGGACTCTATCCGCAAAAGCACCTTTTTTCACTTTCGGCGCTGTCTGGAGCAAAAAAGACAAACGTCCAGCTTTTGCTGCCACAGCAAAGGTGCCAGCGGGGAAAAGTGATGCTGGATCTCACTGCCTCCTGGAACCCCTTCAAATGCCCCAGACAATTTGGCCTTCTCTGCTTTCCTGAGGACTCTATCCTCAAAAGCACCTTTTTTCACTTTCGGCGCTGTCTGGAGCAAAAAAGACAAACGTCCAGGTTTTGCTGCAACAGCAAAAGTGCCAGCGGGGAAAAGTGATGCTGGTCCTCACTGCCTCCTGGAACCTCTTCAAATGCCCCAGAAAATTTGACCCTCTCTGCTTTCCTCAGGACTCTATCCTCAAAAGCATCTTTTTTCACTTTCGGCGCTCTCTGGAGCAAAAAAGACAAACGTCCAGCTTTTGCTGCCACAGCAAAGGTGCCAGCGGGGAAAAGTGATGCTGGTTCTCACTGCCTCCTGGAACCCCTTCAAATGCCCCAGACAATTTGGCCCTCTCTGCTTTCCTGCGCACTATATCCGCAAAAGCACCTTTTTTCACTTTCAGCGCTGTCTGGAGCAAAAAAGACAAACGTCCAGCTTTTGCTGCCACAGCAAAGGTGCCAGCGGGGAAAAGTGATGCTGGTCCTCACTGCCTCCTGGAACCCCTTCAAATGTCCCAGACAATTTGGCCCTCTCTGCTTTCCTGAGGACTCTATCCTCAAAAGCACCTTTTTTCACTTTCGGCGTTCTCTGGAGCAAAAAAGACAAACGTCCAGCTTTTGCTGCCACAGCAAAGGTGCCAGCGGGGAAAAGTGATGATGGTTCTCACAGCCTCCTGGAACCCCTTCAAATGCCCCAGACAATTTGGCCCTCTCTGCTTTCCTGAGGACTCTATCCGCAAAAGCACCTTTTTTCACTTTCGGCGCTCTCTGGAGCAAAAAAGACAAACGTCCAGCTTTGCTGCCACAGCAAAGGTGCCAGCGGGGAAAAGCGATGCTGGTTCTCACTGCCTCCTGGAACCCCTTCAAATGCCCCAGACAATTTGGCCCTCTCTGCTTTCCTGAGGACTCTATCCGCAAAAGCACCTTTTTTCACTTTCGGCGCTCTCTGGAGCAAAAAAGACAAACGTCCAGCTTTTGCTGCCACAGCAAAGGTGCCAGCGGGGAAAAGTGATGCTGGTTCTCACTGACTCCTGGAACCCCTTCAAATGCCCCAGACAATTTGGCCCTCTCTGCTTTCCTGAGGACTCTATCCTCAAAAGCATCTTTTTTCACTTTCGGCGCTCTCTGGAGCAAAAAAGACAAACGTCCAGCTTTTGCTGCCACAGCAAAGGTGCCAGCGGGGAAAAGTGATGATGGTCCTCACTGCCTCCTGGAACCCCTTCAAATGCCCCAGACAATTTGGCCCACTCTGCTTTCCTGAGGACTCTATCCTCAAAAGCACCTTTTTTCACTTTCGGCGCTCTCTGGAGCAAAAAAGACAAACGTCCAGCTTTTGCTGCCACAGCAAAGGTGCCAGCGGGGAAAAGTGATGCTGGTTCTCACTGCCTCCTGGAACCCCTTCAAATGCCCCAGACAATTTAGCCCTCTCTGCTTTCCTGAGGACTCTATCCGCAAAAGCACCTTTTTTCACTTTCGGCGCTCTCTGGAGCAAAAAAGACAAACGTCCAGCTTTTGCTGCCACAGCAAAGGTGCCAGCGGGGAAAAGTGATGCTGGTCCTCACTGCCTCCTGGAACCCCTTCAAATGCCCCAGACAATTTGGCCCTCTCTGCTTTCCTGAGGACTCTATCCTCAAAAGCACCTTTTTTCACTTTCGGCGCTCTCTGGAGCAAAAAAGACAAACGTCCAGCTTTTGCTGCCACAGCAAAGGTGCCAGCGGGGAAAAGTGATGCTGGTTCTCACTGCCTCCTGGAATCCCTTCAAATGCCCCAGACAATTTGGCCCTCTCTGCTTTCCTGAGGACTCTATCCTCAAAAGCACCTTTTTTCACTTTCGGCGCTCTCTGGAGCAAAAAAGACAAACGTCCAGCTTTTGCTGCCACAGCAAAGGTGCCAGCGGGGAAAAGTGATGCTGGTCCTCACTGCCTCCTGGAACCCCTTCAAATGCCCCAGACAATTTGGCCCTCTCTGCTTTCCTGAGGACTCTATCCGCAAAAGCACCTTTTTTTACTTTCGGCGCTCTCTGGAGCAAAAAAGACAAACGTCCACCTTTTGCTGCCACAGCAAAAGTGCCAGCGGGGAAAAGTGATGATGGTCCTCACTGCCTCCTGGAACCCCTTCAAATGCCCCAGACAATTTGGCCCTCTCTGCTTTCCTGAGGACTCTATCCGCAAAAGCACCTTTTTTCACTTTCGGCGCTCTCTGGAGCAAAAAAGACAAACGTCCAGCTTTGCTGCCACAGCAAAGGTGCCAGCGGGGAAAAGCGATGCTGGTTCTCACTGCCTCCTGGAACCCCTTCAAATGCCCCAGACAATTTGGCCCTCTCTGCTTTCCTGAGGACTCTATCCGCAAAAGCACCTTTTTTCACTTTCGGCGCTCTCTGGAGCAAAAAAGACAAACGTCCAGCTTTTGCTGCCACAGCAAAGGTGCCAGCGGGGAAAAGTGATGCTGGTTCTCACTGACTCCTGGAACCCCTTCAAATGCCCCAGACAATTTGGCCCTCTCTGCTTTCCTGAGGACTCTATCCTCAAAAGCATCTTTTTTCACTTTCGGCGCTCTCTGGAGCAAAAAAGACAAACGTCCAGCTTTTGCTGCCACAGCAAAGGTGCCAGCGGGGAAAAGTGATGCTGGTCCTCACTGCCTCCTGGAACCCCTTCAAATGCCCCAGACAATTTGGCCCACTCTGCTTTCATGAGGACTCTATCCGCAAAAGCACCTTTTTTCACTTTCGGCGCTCTCTGGAGCAAAAAAGACAAACGTCCAGCTTTTGCTGCCACAGCAAAGGTGCCAGCGGGGAAAAGTGATGCTGGTTCTCACTGCCTCCTGGAACCCCTTCAAATGCCCCAGACAGTTTGGCCCTCTCTGCTTTCCTGCGCACTATATCCGCAAAAGCACCTTTTTTCACTTTCAGCGCTGTCTGGAGCAAAAAAGACAAACGTCCAGCTTTTGCTGCCACAGCAAAGGTGCCAGCGGGGAAAAGTGATGCTGGTCCTCACTGCCTCCTGGAACCCCTTCAAATGCCCCAGACAATTTGGCCCTCTCTGCTTTCCTGAGGACTCTATCCTTAAAAGCACCTTTTTTCACTTTCGGCGCTCTCTGGAGCAAAAAAGACAAACGTCCAGCTTTTGCTGCCACAGCAAAGGTGCCAGCGGGGAAAAGTGATGATGGTCCTCACTGCCTCCTGGAACCCCTTCAAATGCCCCAGACAATTTGGCCCACTCTGCTTTCCTGAGGACTCTATCCGCAAAAGCACCTTTTTTCACTTTCGGCGCTGTCTGGAGCAAAAAAGACAAACGTCCAGCTTTTGCTGCCACAGCAAAGGTGCCAGCGGGGAAAAGTGATGCTGGATCTCACTGCCTCCTGGAACCCCTTCAAATGCCCCAGACAATTTGGCCTTCTCTGCTTTCCTGAGGACTCTATCCTCAAAAGCACCTTTTTTCACTTTCGGCGCTGTCTGGAGCAAAAAAGACAAACGTCCAGGTTTTGCTGCAACAGCAAAAGTGCCAGCGGGGAAAAGTGATGCTGGTCCTCACTGCCTCCTGGAACCTCTTCAAATGCCCCAGAAAATTTGACCCTCTCTGCTTTCCTCAGGACTCTATCCTCAAAAGCATCTTTTTTCACTTTCGGCGCTCTCTGGAGCAAAAAAGACAAACGTCCAGCTTTTGCTGCCACAGCAAAGGTGCCAGCGGGGAAAAGTGATGCTGGTTCTCACTGCCTCCTGGAACCCCTTCAAATGCCCCAGACAATTTGGCCCTCTCTGCTTTCCTGCGCACTATATCCGCAAAAGCACCTTTTTTCACTTTCAGCGCTGTCTGGAGCAAAAAAGACAAACGTCCAGCTTTTGCTGCCACAGCAAAGGTGCCAGCGGGGAAAAGTGATGCTGGTCCTCACTGCCTCCTGGAACCCCTTCAAATGTCCCAGACAATTTGGCCCTCTCTGCTTTCCTGAGGACTCTATCCTCAAAAGCACCTTTTTTCACTTTCGGCGTTCTCTGGAGCAAAAAAGACAAACGTCCAGCTTTTGCTGCCACAGCAAAGGTGCCAGCGGGGAAAAGTGATGATGGTTCTCACAGCCTCCTGGAACCCCTTCAAATGCCCCAGACAATTTGGCCCTCTCTGCTTTCCTGAGGACTCTATCCGCAAAAGCACCTTTTTTCACTTTCGGCGCTCTCTGGAGCAAAAAAGACAAACGTCCAGCTTTGCTGCCACAGCAAAGGTGCCAGCGGGGAAAAGCGATGCTGGTTCTCACTGCCTCCTGGAACCCCTTCAAATGCCCCAGACAATTTGGCCCTCTCTGCTTTCCTGAGGACTCTATCCGCAAAAGCACCTTTTTTCACTTTCGGCGCTCTCTGGAGCAAAAAAGACAAACGTCCAGCTTTTGCTGCCACAGCAAAGGTGCCAGCGGGGAAAAGTGATGCTGGTTCTCACTGACTCCTGGAACCCCTTCAAATGCCCCAGACAATTTGGCCCTCTCTGCTTTCCTGAGGACTCTATCCTCAAAAGCATCTTTTTTCACTTTCGGCGCTCTCTGGAGCAAAAAAGACAAACGTCCAGCTTTTGCTGCCACAGCAAAGGTGCCAGCGGGGAAAAGTGATGATGGTCCTCACTGCCTCCTGGAACCCCTTCAAATGCCCCAGACAATTTGGCCCACTCTGCTTTCCTGAGGACTCTATCCTCAAAAGCACCTTTTTTCACTTTCGGCGCTCTCTGGAGCAAAAAAGACAAACGTCCAGCTTTTGCTGCCACAGCAAAGGTGCCAGCGGGGAAAAGTGATGCTGGTTCTCACTGCCTCCTGGAACCCCTTCAAATGCCCCAGACAATTTGGCCCTCTCTGCTTTCCTGCGCACTATATCCGCAAAAGCACCTTTTTTCACTTTCAGCGCTGTCTGGAGCAAAAAAGACAAACGTCCAGCTTTTGCTGCCACAGCAAAGGTGCCAGCGGGGAAAAGTGATGCTGGTCCTCACTGCCTCCTGGAACCCCTTCAAATGCCCCAGACAATTTGGCCCTCTCTGCTTTCCTGAGGACTCTATCCTCAAAAGCATCTTTTTTCACTTTCGGCGCTCTCTGGAGCAAAAAAGACAAACGTCCAGGTTTTGCTGCCACAGCAAAGGTGCCAGCGGGGAAAAGTGATGATGGTCCTCACTGCCTCCTGGAACCCCTTCAAATGCCCCAGACAATTTGGCCCACTCTGCTTTCCTGAGGACTCTATCCGCAAAAGCACCTTTTTTCACTTTCGGCGCTCTCTGGAGCAAAAAAGACAAACGTCCAGCTTTTGCTGCCACAGCAAAGGTGCCAGCGGGGAAAAGTGATGCTGGATCTCACTGCCTCCTGGAACCCCTTCAAATGCCCCAGACAATTTGGCCTTCTCTCTTTCCTGACTACTTTATCCTCAAAAGCACCTTTTTTCACTTTCGGCGCTGTCTGGAGCAAAAAAGACAAACGTCCAGGTTTTGCTGCAACAGCAAAAGTGCCAGAGGGGAAAAGTGATGCTGGTCCTCACTGCCTCCTGGAACCTCTTCAAATGCCCCAGAAAATTTGACCCTCTCTGCTTTCCTCAGGACTCTATCCTCAAAAGCATCTTTTTTCACTTTCGGCGCTCTCTGGAGCAAAAAAGACAAACGTCCAGCTTTTGCTGCCACAGCAAAGGTGCCAGCGGGGAAAAGTGATGCTGGTTCTCACTGCCTCCTGGAACCCCTTCAAATGCCCCAGACAATTTGGCCCTCTCTGCTTTCCTGCGCACTATATCCGCAAAAGCACCTTTTTTCACTTTCAGCGCTGTCTGGAGCAAAAAAGACAAACGTCCAGCTTTTGCTGCCACAGCAAAGGTGCCAGCGGGGAAAAGTGATGCTGGTCCTCACTGCCTCCTGGAACCCCTTCAAATGCCCCAGACAATTTGGCCCTCTCTGCTTTCCTGAGGACTCTATCCTCAAAAGCACCTTTTTTCACTTTCGGCGTTCTCTGGAGCAAAAAAGACAAACGTCCAGCTTTTGCTGCCACAGCAAAGGTGCCAGCGGGGAAAAGTGATGATGGTTCTCACAGCCTCCTGGAACCCCTTCAAATGCCCCAGACAATTTGGCCCTCTCTGCTTTCCTGAGGACTCTATCCTCAAAAGCACCTTTTTTCACTTTCGGCGCTGTCTGGAGCAAAAAAGACAAATGTCCAGCTTTTGCTGCCACAGCAAAAGTGCCAGCGGGGAAAAGTGATGCTGGTTCTCACTGCCTCCTGGAACCCCTTCAAATGCCCCAGACAATTTAGCCCTCTCTGCTTTCCTGAGGACTCTATCCGCAAAAGCACCTTTTTTCACTTTCGGCGCTGTCTGGAGCAAAAAAGACAAACGTCCAGCTTTTGCTGCCACAGCAAAGGTGCCAGCGGGGAAAAGTGATGCTGGTCCTCACTGCCTCCTGGAACCCCTTCAAATGCCCCAGACAATTTGGCCCTCTCTGCTTTCCTGAGGACTCTATCCTCAAAAGCACCTTTTTTCACTTTCGGCGCTCTCTGGAGCAAAAAAGACAAACGTCCAGCTTTTGCTGCCACAGCAAAGGTGCCAGCGGGGAAAAGTGATGCTGGTTCTCACTGCCTCCTGGAACCCCTTCAAATGCCCCAGACAATTTGGCCCTCTCTGCTTTCCTGAGGACTCTATCCTCAAAAGCACCTTTTTTCACTTTCGGCGCTGTCTGGAGCAAAAAAGAAAAACGTCCAGCTTTTGCTGCCACAGCAAAGGTGCCAGCGGGGAAAAGTGATGCTGGTCCTCACTGCCTCCTGGAACCCCTTCAAATGCCCCAGACAATTTGGCCCTCTCTGCTTTCCTGAGGACTCTATCCGCAAAAGCACCTTTTTTTACTTTCGGCGCTCTCTGGAGCAAAAAAGACAAACGTCCAGCTTTTGCTGCCACAGCAAAAGTGCCAGCGGGGAAAAGTGATGCTGGTCCTCACTGCCTCCTGGAACCCCTTCAAATGCCCCAGACAATTTGGCCCACTCTGCTTTCCTGAGGACTCTATCCGCAAAAGCACCTTTTTTCACTTTCGGCGCTCTCTGGAGCAAAAAAGACAAACGTCCAGCTTTTGCTGCCACAGCAAAGGTGCCAGCGGGGAAAAGTGATGCTGGTCCTCACTGCCTCCTGGAACCCCTTCAAATGCCCCAGACAATTTGGCCCTCTCTGCTTTCCTGAGGACTCTATCCGCAAAAGCACCTTTTTTCACTTTCGGCGCTGTCTGGAGCAAAAAAGACAAACGTCCAGCTTTTGCTGCCACAGCAAAGGTGCCAGCGGAGAAAAGTGATGCTGGTCCTCACTGCCTCCTGGAACCCCTTCAAATGCCCCCAGACAATTTGGCCCTCTCTGCTTTCCTGAGGACTTTATCCTCAAAAGCACCTTTTTTCACTTTCGGCGCTGTCTGGAGCAAAAAAGACAAACGTCCAGCTTTTGCTGCCACAGCAAAAGTGCCAGCGGGGAAAAGTGATGCTGGTTCTCACTGCCTCCTGGAACCCCTTCAAATGCCCCAGACAATTTGGCCCTCTCTGCTTTCCTGAGGACTCTATCCTCAAAAGCACCTTTTTTCACTTTCGGCGCTCTCTGGAGCAAAAAAGACAAACGTCCAGCTTTTGCTGCCACAGCAAAGGTGCCAGCGGGGAAAAGTGATGCTGGTCCTCACTGCCTCCTGGAACCCCTTCAAATGCCCCAGACAATTTGGCCCTCTCTGCTTTCCTGAGGACTCTATCCGCAAAAGCACCTTTTTTCACTTTCGGCGCTCTCTGGAGCAAAAAAGACAAACGTCCAGCTTTTGCAGCCACAGCAAAAGTGCCAGCGGGGAAAAGTGATGATGGTCCTCACTGCCTCCTGGAACCCCTTCAAATGCCCCAGACAATTTGGCCCTCTCTGCTTTCCTGAGGACTCTATCTGCAAAAGCACCTTTTTTCACTTTCGGCGCTGTCTGGAGCAAAAAAGACAAACGTCCAGCTTTTGCTGCCACAGCAAAGGTGCCAGCGGGGAAAAGTGATGCTGGTTCTCACTGCCTCCTGGAACCCCTTCAAATGCCCCAGACAATTTGGCCCTCTCTGCTTTCCTGAGGACTCTATCCGCAAAAGCACCTTTTTTCACTTTCGGCGCTCTCTGGAGCAAAAAAGACAAACGTCCAGCTTTTGCTGCCACAGCAAAGGTGCCAGCAGGAAAAAGTGATGCTGGTCCTCACTGCCTCCTGGAACCCCTTCAAATGCCCCAGACAATTTAGCCCTCTCTGCTTTCCTGAGGACTTTATCCTCAAAAGCACCTTTTTTCACTTTCGGCGCTCTCTGGAGCAAAAAAGACAAACGTCCAGCTTTTGCTGCCACAGCAAAGGTGCCAGCGGGGAAAAGTGATGATGGTCCTCACTGCCTCCTGGAACCCCTTCAAATGCCCCAGACAATTTGACCCTCTCTGCTTTCCTGAGGTCTCTATCCTCAAAAGCACCTTTTTTCACTTTCGGCGCTCTCTGCAGCAAAAAAGACAAACGTCCAGCCTTTGCTGCCACAGCAAAGGTGCCAGCGGGGAAAAGTGATGCTGGTCCTCACTGCCTCCTGGAACCCCTTCAAATGCCCCAGACAATTTGGCCCTCTCTGCTTTCCTGAGGATTCTATCCGCAAAAGCACCTTTTTTCACTTTCGGCGCTCTCTGGAACAAAAAAATAAAAACGTCCAGTTTTGCTGCCACAGCAAAAGTGCCAGCGGGGAAAAGTGATGCTGGTTCTCACTGCCTCCTGGAACCCCTTCAAATGCCCCAGACAATTTGTCCCTCTCTGCTTTCCTGAGGACTCTATCCTCAAAAGCACCTTTTTTCACTTTCGGCGCTCTCTGGAGCAAAAAAGACAAACGTCCAGCTTTTGCTGCCACAGCAAAGGTGCCAGCGGGGAAAAGTGATGCTGGTCCTCACTGCCTCCTGGAACCCCTTCAAATGCCCCAGACAATTTGGCCCTCTCTGCTTTCCTGAGGACTCTATCCGCAAAAGCACCTTTTTTCACTTTCGGCGCTGTCTGGAGCAAAAAAGACAAACGTCCAGCTTTTGCTGCCACAGCAAAGGTGCCAGCGGGGAAAAGTGATGCTGGTCCTCACTGCCTCCTGGAACCACTTCAAATGCCCCAGACAATTTGGCCCTCTCTGCTTTCCTGAGGACTTTATCCTCAAAAGCACCTTTTTTCACTTTCGGCGCTGTCTGGAGCAAAAAAGACAAACGTCCAGCTTTTGCTGCCACAGCAAAGGTGCCAGTGGGGAAAAGTGATGATGGTTCTCACTGCCTCCTGGAACCCCTTCAAATGCCCCAGACAATTTGGCCCTCTCTGCTTTCCTGAGGACTCTATTTTCAAAAGCACCTTTTTTCACTTTCGGCGCTGTCTGGAGCAAAAAAGACAAACGTCCAGCCTTTGCTGCCACAGCAAAGGTGCCAGCGGGGAAAAGTGATGCTGGTCCTCACTGCCTCCTGGAACCCCTTCAAATGCCCCAGACAATTTGACCCTCTCTGCTTTCCTGAGGATTCTATCCGCAAAAGCACCTTTTTTCACTTTCGGCGCTCTCTGGAACAAAAAAGACAAACGTCCAGCTTTTGCTGCCACAGCAAAAGTGCCAGCGGGGAAAAGTGATGCTGGTTCTCACTGCCTCCTGGAACCCCTTCAAATGCCCCAGACAATTTGGCCCTCTCTGCTTTCCTGAGGACTCTATCCTCAAAAGCACCTTTTTTCACTTTCGGCGCTGTCTGGAGCAAAAAAGACAAACGTCCAGCTTTTGCTGCCACAGCAAAGGTGCCAGCGGGGAAAAGTGATGCTGGTCCTCACTGCCTCCTGGAACCCCTTCAAATGCCCCAGACAATTTGGCCCTCTCTGCTTTCCTGCGCACTCTATCCGCAAAAGCACCTTTTTTCACTTTCGGCGCTGTCTGGAGCAAAAAAGACAAACGTCCAGCTTTTGCTGCCACAGCAAAGGTGCCAGCGGGGAAAAGTGATGCTGGTCCTCACTGCCTCCTGGAACCCCTTCAAATGCTCCAGACAATTTGGCCCTCTCTGCTTTCCTGAGGACTTTATCCTCAAAAGCACCTTTTTTCACTTTCGGCGCTCTCTGGAGCAAAAAAGACAAACGTCCAGCTTTTGCTGCCACAGCAAAGGTGCCAGCGGGGAAAAGTGATGATGGTCCTCACTGCCTCCTGGAACCCCTTCAAATGCCCCAGACAATTTGGCCCTCTCTGCTTTCCTGAGGACTCTATTTTCTAAAGCACCTTTTTTCACTTTCGGCGCTCTCTGGAGCAAAAAAGACAAACGTCCAGCTTTTGCTGCCACAGCAAAGGTGCCAGCGGGGAAAAGTGATGCTGGTCCTCACTGCCTCCTGGAACCCCTTCAAATGCCCCAGACAATTTGGCCCTCTCTGCTTTCCTGAGGACTCTATCCTCAAAAGCACCTTTTTTCACTTTCGGCGCTGTCTGGAGCAAAAAAGACAAACGTCCAGCTTTTGCTGCCACAGCAAAGGTGCCAGCGGGGAAAAGTGATGCTGGTCCTCACTGCCTCCTGGAACCCCTTCAAATGCCCCAGACAATTTGGCCCTCTCTGCTTTCCTGAGGACTCTATCCGCAAAAGCACCTTTTTTCACTTTCGGCGCTCTCTGGAGCAAAAAAGACAAACGTCCAGCTTTTGCAGCCACAGCAAAAGTGCCAGCGGGGAAAAGTGATGATGGTCCTCACTGCCTCCTGGAACCCCTTCAAATGCCCCACACAATTTGGCCCTCTCTGCTTTCCTGAGGACTCTATCTGCAAAAGCACCTTTTTTCACTTTCGGCGCTGTCTGGAGCAAAAAAGACAAACGTCCAGCTTTTGCTGCCACAGCAAAGGTGCCAGCGGGGAAAAGTGATGCTGGTTCTCACTGCCTCCTGGAACCCCTTCAAATGCCCCAGACAATTTGGCCCTCTCTGCTTTCCTGAGGACTCTATCCGCAAAAGCACCTTTTTTCACTTTCGGCGCTGTCTGGAGCAAAAAAGACAAACGTCCAGCTTTGGCTGCCACAGCAAAGGTGCCAGCGGGGAAAAGTGATGCTGGTCCTCACTGCCTCCTGGAACCCCTTCAAATGCCCCAGACAATTTAGCCCTCTCTGCTTTCCTGAGGACTTTATCCTCAAAAGCACCTTTTTTCACTTTCGGCGCTCTCTGGAGCAAAAAAGACAAACGTCCAGCTTTTGCTGCCACAGCAAAGGTGCCAGAGGGGAAAAGTGATGATGGTCCTCACTGCCTCCTGGAACCCCTTCAAATGCCCCAGACAATTTGGCCCTCTCTGCTTTCCTGAGGACTCTATTTTCAAAAGCACCTTTTTTCACTTTCGGCGCTCTCTGCAGCAAAAAAGACAAACGTCCAGCCTTTGCTGCCACAGCAAAGGTGCCAGCGGGGAAAAGTGATGCTGGTCCTCACTGCCTCCTGGAACCCCTTCAAATGCCCCAGACAATTTGGCCCTCTCTGCTTTCCTGAGGATTCTATCCGCAAAAGCACCTTTTTTCACTTTCGGCGCTATCTGGAACAAAAAAATACAAACGTCCAGTTTTGCTGCCACAGCAAAAGTGCCAGCGGGGAAAAGTGATGCTGGTTCTCACTGCCTCCTGGAACCCCTTCAAATGCCCCAGACAATTTGGCCCTCTCTGCTTTCCTGAGGACTCTATCCGCAAAAGCACCTTTTTTCACTTTCGGCGCTCTGTGGAGCAAAAAAGACAAACGTCCAGCTTTTGCTGCCACAGCAAAGGTGCCAGCGGGGAAAAGTGATGCTGGTCCTCACTGCCTCCTGGAACCCCTTCAAATGCCCCAGACAATTTGGCCCTCTCTGCTTTCCTGAGGACTTTATCCTCAAAAGCACCTTTTTTCACTTTCGGCGCTGTCTGGAGCAAAAAAGACAAACGTCCAGCTTTTGCTGCCACAGCAAAGGTGCCAGCGGGGAAAAGTGATGATGGTTCTCACTGCCTCCTGGAACCCCTTCAAATGCCCAAGACATTTGGCCCTCTCTGCTTTCCTGAGGACTCTATTTTCAAAAGCACCTTTTTTCACTTTCGGCGCTCTCTGCAGCAAAAAAGACAAACGTCCAGCCTTTGCTGCCACAGCAAAGGTGCCAGCGGGGAAAAGTGATGCTGGTCCTCACTGCCTCCTGGAACCCCTTCAAATGCCCCAGACAATTTGACCCTCTCTGCTTTCCTGAGGATTCTATCCGCAAAAGCACCTTTTTTCACTTTCGGCGCTCTCTGGAACAAAAAAGACAAACGTCCAGCTTTTGCTGCCACAGCAAAAGTGCCAGCGGGGAAAAGTGATGCTGGTTCTCACTGCCTCCTGGAACCCCTTCAAATGCCCCAGACAATTTGACCCTCTCTGCTTTCCTGAGGACTCTATCCTCAAAAGCACCTTTTTTCACTTTCGGCGCTGTCTGGAGCAAAAAAGACAAACGTCCAGCTTTTGCTGCCACAGCAAAGGTGCCAGCGGGGAAAAGTGATGCTGGTCCTCACTGCCTCCTGGAACCCCTTCAAATGCCCCAGACAATTTGGCCCTCTCTGCTTTCCTGAGGACTTTATCCTCAAAAGCACCTTTTTTCACTTTCGGCGCTGTCTGGAGCAAAAAAGACAAACGTCCAGCTTTTGCTGCCACAGCAAAGGTGCCAGCGGGGAAAAGTGATGATGGTCCTCACTGCCTCCTGGAACCCCTTCAAATGCCCCAGACAATTTGGCCCTCTCTGCTTTCCTGAGGACTCTATCCTCAAAAGCACCTTTTTTCACTTTCGGCGCTCTCTGCAGCAAAAAAGACAAACGTCCAGCCTTTGCTGCCACAGCAAAGGTGCCAGCGGGGAAAAGTGATGCTGGTCCTCACTGCCTCCTGGAACCCCTTCAAATGCCCCAGACAATTTGACCCTCTCTGCTTTCCTGAGGATTCTATCCGCAAAAGCACCTTTTTTCACTTTCGGCGCTCTCTGGAACAAAAAAGACAAACGTCCAGCTTTTGCAGCCACAGCAAAAGTGCCAGCGGGGAAAAGTGATGCTGGTTCTCACTGCCTCCTGGAACCCCTTCAAATGCCCCAGACAATTTGGCCCTCTCTGCTTTCCTGAGGACTCTATCCTCAAAAGCACCTTTTTTCACTTTCGGCGCTCTCTGGAGCAAAAAAGACAAACGTCCAGCTTTTGCTGCCACAGCAAAGGTGCCAGCGGGGAAAAGTGATGCTGGTCCTCACTGCCTCCTGGAACCCCTTCAAATGCCCCAGACAATTTGGCCCTCTCTGCTTTCCTGAGGACTCTATCCTCAAAAGCACCTTTTTTCACTTTCGGCGCTCTCTGGAGCAAAAAAGACAAACGTCCAGCTTTTGCTGCCACAGCAAAGGTGCCAGCGGGGAAAAGTGATGCTGGTCCTCACTGCCTCCTGGAACCACTTCAAATGCCCCAGACAATTTGGCCCTCTCTGCTTTCCTGCGCACTCTATCCGCAAAAGCACCTTTTTTCACTTTCGGCGCTGTCTGGAGCAAAAAATACAAACGTCCAGCTTTTGCTGCCACAGCAAAGGTGCCAGCGGGGAAAAGTGATGCTGGTCCTCACTGCCTCCTGGAACCCCTTCAAATGCTCCAGACAATTTGGCCCTCTCTGCTTTCCTGAGGACTTTATCCTCAAAAGCACCTTTTTTCACTTTCGGCGCTGTCTGGAGCAAAAAAGACAAACGTCCAGCTTTTGCTGCCACAGCAAAGGTGCCAGCGGGGAAAAGTGATGATGGTTCTCACTGCCTCCTGGAACCCCTTCAAATGCCCAAGACATTTGGCCCTCTCTGCTTTCCTGAGGACTCTATTTTCAAAAGCACCTTTTTTCACTTTCGGCGCTCTCTGCAGCAAAAAAGACAAACGTCCAGCCTTTGCTGCCACAGCAAAGGTGCCAGCGGGGAAAAGTGATGCTGGTCCTCACTGCCTCCTGGAACCCCTTCAAATGCCCCAGACAATTTGACCCTCTCTGCTTTCCTGAGGATTCTATCCGCAAAAGCACCTTTTTTCACTTTCGGCGCTCTCTGGAACAAAAAAGACAAACGTCCAGCTTTTGCTGCCACAGCAAAAGTGCCAGCGGGGAAAAGTGATGCTGGTTCTCACTGCCTCCTGGAACCCCTTCAAATGCCCCAGACAATTTGGCCCTCTCTGCTTTCCTGAGGACTCTATCCTCAAAAGCACCTTTTTTCACTTTCGGCGCTGTCTGGAGCAAAAAAGACAAACGTCCAGCTTTTGCTGCCACAGCAAAGGTGCCAGCGGGGAAAAGTGATGCTGGTCCTCACTGCCTCCTGGAACCCCTTCAAATGCCCCAGACAATTTGGCCCTCTCTGCTTTCCTGAGGACTTTATCCTCAAAAGCACCTTTTTTCACTTTCGGCGCTGTCTGGAGCAAAAAAGACAAACGTCCAGCTTTTGCTGCCACAGCAAAGGTGCCAGCGGGGAAAAGTGATGATGGTCCTCACTGCCTCCTGGAACCCCTTCAAATGCCCCAGACAATTTGGCCCTCTCTGCTTTCCTGAGGACTCTATCCTCAAAAGCACCTTTTTTCACTTTCGGCGCTCTCTGCAGCAAAAAAGACAAACGTCCAGCCTTTGCTGCCACAGCAAAGGTGCCAGCGGGGAAAAGTGATGCTGGTCCTCACTGCCTCCTGGAACCCCTTCAAATGCCCCAGACAATTTGACCCTCTCTGCTTTCCTGAGGATTCTATCCGCAAAAGCACCTTTTTTCACTTTCGGCGCTCTCTGGAACAAAAAAGACAAACGTCCAGCTTTTGCTGCCACAGCAAAAGTGCCAGCGGGGAAAAGTGATGCTGGTTCTCACTGCCTCCTGGAACCCCTTCAAATGCCCCAGACAATTTGGCCCTCTCTGCTTTCCTGAGGACTCTATCCTCAAAAGCACCTTTTTTCACTTTCGGCGCTCTCTGGAGCAAAAAAGACAAACGTCCAGCTTTTGCTGCCACAGCAAAGGTGCCAGCGGGGAAAAGTGATGCTGGTCCTCACTGCCTCCTGGAACCCCTTCAAATGCCCCAGACAATTTGGCCCTCTCTGCTTTCCTGAGGACTCTATCCTCAAAAGCACCTTTTTTCACTTTCGGCGCTCTCTGGAGCAAAAAAGACAAACGTCCAGCTTTTGCTGCCACAGCAAAGGTGCCAGCGGGGAAAAGTGATGCTGGTCCTCACTGCCTCCTGGAACCACTTCAAATGCCCCAGACAATTTGGCCCTCTCTGCTTTCCTGCGCACTCTATCCGCAAAAGCACCTTTTTTCACTTTCGGCGCTGTCTGGAGCAAAAAAGACAAACGTCCAGCTTTTGCTGCCACAGCAAAGGTGCCAGCGGGGAAAAGTGATGCTGGTCCTCACTGCCTCCTGGAACCCCTTCAAATGCTCCAGACAATTTGGCCCTCTCTGCTTTCCTGAGGACTTTATCCTCAAAAGCACATTTTTCACTTTCGGCGCTGTCTGGAGCAAAAAAGACAAACGTCCAGCTTTTGCTGCCACAGCAAAGGTGCCAGCGGGGAAAAGTGATGATGGTCCTCACTGCCTCCTGGAACCACTTCAAATGCCCCAGACAATTTGGCCCTCTCTGCTTTCCTGAGGACTCTATTTTCTAAAGCACCTTTTTTCACTTTCGGCGCTCTCTGCAGCAAAAAAGACAAACGTCCAGCTTTTGCTGCCACAGCAAAAGTGCCAGCGGGGAAAAGTGATGCTGGTTCTCACTGCCTCCTGGAACCCCTTCAAATGCCCCAGACAATTTTTCCCTCTCTGCTTTCCTGAGGACTCTATCCTCAAAAGCACCTTTTTTCACTTTCGGCGCTCTCTGGAGCAAAAAAGACAAACGTCCAGCTTTTGCTGCCACAGCAAAGGTGCCAGCGGGGAAAAGTGATGCTGGTTCTCACTGCCTCCTGGAACCCCTTCAAATGCCCCAGACAATTTGGCCCTCTCTGCTTTCCTGAGGACTCTATCCTCAAAAGCACCTTTTTTCACTTTCGGCGCTCTCTGGAGCAAAAAAGACAAACGTCCAGCTTTTGCTGCCACAGCAAAGGTGCCAGCGGGGAAAAGTGATGCTGGTTCTCACTGCCTCCTGGAACCCCTTCAAATGCCCCAGACAATTTTGCCCTCCCTGCTTTCCTGCGCACTCTATCCGCAAAAGCACCTTTTTTCACTTTCGGCGCTCTCTGGAGCAAAAAAGACAAACGTCCAGCTTTTGCTGCCACAGCAAAGGTGCCAGCGGGGAAAAGTGATGCTGGATCTCACTGCCTCCTGGAACCCCTTCAAATGCCCCAGACAATTTGGCCTTCTCTCTTTCCTGACTACTTTATCCTCAAAAGCACCTTTTTTCACTTTCGGCGCTGTCTGGAACAAAAAAGACAAACGTCCAGGTTTTGCTGCAACAGCAAAAGTGCCAGAGGTGAAAAGTGATGCTGGTCCTCACTGCCTCCTGGAACCTCTTCAAATGCCCCAGAAAATTTGACCCTCTCTGCTTTCCTCAGGACTATATACTCAAAAGCATCTTTTTTCACTTTCGGCGCTCTCTGGAGCAAAAAAGACAAACGTCCAGCTTTTGCTGCCACAGCAAAGGTGCCAGCGGGGAAAAGTGATGCTGGTTCTCACTGCCTCCTGGAACCCCTTCAAATGCCCCAGACAATTTGGCCCTCTCTGCTTTCCTGCGCACTATATCCGCAAAAGTACCTTTTTTCACTTTCAGCGCTGTCTGGAGCAAAAAAGACAAACGTCCAGCTTTTGCTGCCACAGCAAAGGTGCCAGCGGGGAAAAGTGATGCTGGTCCTCACTGCCTCCTGGAACCCCTTCAAATGCCCCAGACAATTTGGCCCTCTCTGCTTTCCTGAGGACTCTATCCTCAAAAGCACCTTTTTTCACTTTCGGCGTTCTCTGGAGAAAAAAGACAAACGTCCAGCTTTTGCTGCCACAGCAAAGGTGCCAGCGGGGAAAAGTGATGATGGTTCTCACTGCCTCCTGGAACCCCTTCAAATGCCCCAGACAATTTGGCCCTCTCTGCTTTCCTGAGGACTCTATCCTCAAAAGCACCTTTTTTCACTTTCGGCGCTCTCTGGAGCAAAAAAGACAAACGTCCAGCTTTTGCTGCCACAGCAAAAGTGCCAGCGGGGAAAAGTGATGCTGGTTCTCACTGCCTCCTGGAACCCCTTCAAATGCCCCAGACAATTTAGCCCTCTCTGCTTTCCTGAGGACTCTATCCGCAAAAGCACCTTTTTTCACTTTCGGCGCTCTCTGGAGCAAAAAAGACAAACGTCCAGCTTTTGCTGCCACAGCAAAGGTGCCAGCGGGGAAAAGTGATGCTGGTTCTCACTGTCTCCTGGAACCCCTTCAAATGCCCCAGACAATTTGGCCCTCTCTGCTTTCCTGAGGACTCTATCCTCAAAAGCACCTTTTTTCACTTTCGGCGCTGTCTGGAGCAAAAAAGAAAAACGTCCAGCTTTTGCTGCCACAGCAAAGGTGCCAGCGGGGAAAAGTGATGCTGGTCCTCACTGCCTCCTGGAACCCCTTCAAATGCCCCAGACAATTTGGCCCTCTCTGCTTTCCTGAGGACTCTATCCGCAAAAGCACCTTTTTTTACTTTCGGCGCTCTCTGGAGCGAAAAAGACAAACGTCCAGCTTTTGCTGCCACAGCAAAAGTGCCAGCGGGGAAAAGTGATGATGGTCCTCACTGCCTCCTGGAACCCCTTCAAATGCCCCAGACAATTTGGCCCTCTCTGCTTTCCTGAGGACTCTATCCGTAAAAGCACCTTTTTTCACTTTCGGCGCTCTCTGGAGCAAAAAAGACAAACGTCCAGCTTTTGCTGCCACAGCAAAGGTGCCAGCGGGGAAAAGCGATGCTGGTTCTCACTGCCTCCTGGAACCCCTTCAAATGCCCCAGACAATTTGGCCCTCTCTGCTTTCCTGAGGACTCTATCCGCAAAAGCACCTTTTTTCACTTTCAGCGCTGTCTGGAGCAAAAAAGACAAACGTCCAGCTTTTGCTGCCACAGCAAAGGTGCCAGCGGGGAAAAGCGATGCTGGTTCTCACTGACTCCTGGAACCCCTTCAAATGCCCCAGACAATTTGGCCCTCTCTGCTTTCCTGAGGACTCTATCCTCAAAAGCACCTTTTTTCACTTTCGGCGCTCTCTGGAGCAAAAAAGACAAACGTCCAGCTTTTGCTGCCACAGCAAAGGTGCCAGCGGGGAAAAGTGATGCTGGTCCTCACTGCCTCCTGGAACCCCTTCAAATGCCCCAGACAATTTGGCCCTCTCTGCTTTCCTGAGGACTCTATCCTCAAAAGCACCTTTTTTCACTTTCGTCGCTCTCTGGAGCAAAAAAGACAAACGTCCAGCTTTTGCTGCCACAGCAAAGGTGCCAGCGGGGAAAAGTGATGATGGTCCTCACTGCCTCCTGGAACCCCTTCAAATGCCCCAGACAATTTGGCCCACTCTGCTTTCCTGAGGACTCTATCCGCAAAAGCACCTTTTTTCACTTTCAGCGCTCTCTGGAGCAAAAAAGACAAACGTCCAGCTTTTGCTGCCACAGCAAAGGTGCCAGCGGGGAAAAGTGATGCTGGATCTCACTGCCTCCTGGAACCCCTTCAAATGCCCCAGACAATTTGGCGCTCTCTGCTTTCCTGAGGATTCTATCCTCAAAAGCACCTTTTTTCACTTTCGGCGCTGTCTGGAGCAAAAAAGACAAACGTCCAGCTTTTGCTGCCACAGCAAAGTTGCCAGCGGGGAAAAGTGATGCTGGTCCTCACTGCCTCCTGGAACCCCTTCAAATGCCCCAGACAATTTGGCCCTCTCTGCTTTCCTGAGGACTCTATCCGCAAAAGCACCTTTTTTCACTTTCGGCGCTGTCTGGAGCAAAAAAGACAAACGTCCAGCTTTTGCTGCCACAGCAAAGGTGCCAGCGGGGAAAAGTGATGCTGGTTCTCACTGCCTCCTGGAACCCCTTCAAATGCCCCAGACAATTTGGCCCTCTCTGCTTTCCTGAGGACTCTATCCTCAAAAGCACCTTTTTTCACTTTCGGCGCTCTCTGGAGCAAAAAAGACAAACGTACAGCTTTTGCTGCCACAGCAAAGGTGCCAGCGGGGAAAAGTGATGCTGGTCCTCACTGCCTCCTGGAACCCCTTCAAATGCCCCAGACAATTTGGCCCTCTCTGCTTTCCTGAGGACTATATCGTCAAAAGCACCTTTTTTCACTTTCAGCGCTGTCTGCAGCAAAAAAGACAAACGTCCAGCTTTTGCTGCCACAGCAAAGGTGCCAGCGGGGAAAAGCGATGCTGGTTCTCACTGACTCCTGGAACCCCTTCAAATGCCCCAGACAATTTGGCCCTCTCTGCTTTCCTGAGGACTCTATCCTCAAAAGCACCTTTTTTCACTTTCGTCGCTCTCTGGAGCAAAAAAGACAAACGTCCAGCTTTTGCTGCCACAGCAAAGGTGCCAGCGGGGAAAAGTGATGCTGGTCCTCACTGCCTCCTGGAACCCCTTCAAATGCCCCAGACAATTTGGCCCTCTCTGCTTTCCTGAGGACTCTATCCTCAAAAGCATCTTTTTTCATTTTCGGCGCTCTCTGGAGCAAAAAAGACAAACGTCCAGCTTTTGCTGCCACAGCAAAGGTGCCAGCGGGGAAAAGTGATGATGGTCCTCACTGCCTCCTGGAACCCCTTCAAATGCCCCAGACAATTTGGCCCACCTTGCTTTCCTGAGGACTCTATCCGCAAAAGCACCTTTTTTCACTTTCGGCGCTCTCTGGAGCAAAAAAGACAAACGTCCAGCTTTTGCTGCCACAGCAAAGGTGCCAGCGGGGAAAAGTGATGCTGGATCTCACTGCCTCCTGGAACCCCTTCAAATGCCCCAGACAATTTGGCCCTCTCTGCTTTCCTGAGGACTCTATCCTCAAAAGCACCTTTTTTCACTTTCGGCGCTGTCTGGAGCAAAAAAGACAAACGTCCAGCTTTTGCTGCCACAGCAAAGGTGCCAGCGGGGAAAAGTGATGCTGGTCCTCACTGCCTCCTGGAACCCCTTCAAATGCCCCAGACAATTTGGCCCTCTCTGCTTTCCTGAGGACTCTATCCGCAAAAGCACCTTTTTTCACTTTCGGCGCTGTCTGGAGCAAAAAAGACAAACGTCCAGCTTTTGCTGCCACAGCAAAGGTGCCAGCGGGGAAAAGTGATGCTGGTCCTCACTGCCTCCTGGAACCCCTTCAAATGCCCCAGACAATTTGGCCCTCTCTGCTTTCCTGTGGACTATATCGTCAAAAGCACCTTTTTTCACTTTCAGCGCTGTCTGCAGCAAAAAAGACAAACGTCCAGCTTTTGCTGCCACAGCAAAGGTGCCAGCGGGGAAAAGTGATGCTGGTCCTCACTGCCTCCTGGAACCCCTTCAAATGCCCCAGACAATTTGGCCCTCTCTGCTTTCCTGAGGACTCTATCCTCAAAAGCACCTTTTTTCACTTTCGGCGCTGTCTGGAGCAAAAAAGACAAACGTCCAGCTTTTGCTGCCACAGCAAAGGTGCCAGCGGGGAAAAGTGATGCTGGTCCTCACTGCCTCCTGGAACCCCTTCAAATGCCCCAGACAATTTGGCCCTCTCTGCTTTCCTGAGGACTCTATCCGCAAAAGCACCTTTTTTCACTTTCGGCGCTCTCTGGAGCAAAAAAGACAAACGTCCAGCTTTTGCAGCCACAGCAAAAGTGCCAGCGGGGAAAAGTGATGATGGTCCTCACTGCCTCCTGGAACCCCTTCAAATGCCCCAGACAATTTGGCCCTCTCGGCTTTCCTGAGGACTCTATCCTCAAAAGCACCTTTTTTCACTTTTGGCGCTGTCTGGAGCAAAAAAGACAAACGTCCAGCTTTTGCTGCCACAGCAAAGGTGCCAGCGGGGAAAAGTGATGCTGGTTCTCACTGCCTCCTGGAACCCCTTCAAATGCCCCAGACAATTTGGCCCTCTCTGCTTTCCTGAGGACTCTATCCGCAAAAGCACCTTTTTTCACTTTCGGCGCTGTCTGGAGCAAAAAAGACAAACGTCCAGCTTTTGCTGCCACAGCAAAGGTGCCAGCAGGGAAAAGTGATGCTGGTCCTCACTGCCTCCTGGAAGCCCTTCAAATGCCCCAGACAATTTAGCCCTCTCTGCTTTCCTGAGGACTTTATCCTCAAAAGCACCTTTTTTCACTTTCGGCGCTCTCTGGAGCAAAAAAGACAAACGTCCAGCTTTTGCTGCCACAGCAAAGGTGCCAGCGGGGAAAAGTGATGCTGGTCCTCACTGCCTCCTGGAACCCCTTCAAATGCCCCAGACAATTTGGCCCTCTCTGCTTTCCTGAGGACTCTATCCTCAAAAGCACCTTTTTTCACTTTCGGCGCTCTCTGCAGCAAAAAAGACAAACGTCCAGCCTTTGCTGCCACAGCAAAGGTGCCAGCGGGGAAAAGTGATGCTGGTCCTCACTGCCTCCTGGAACCCCTTCAAATGCCCCAGACAATTTGGCCCTCTCTGCTTTCCTGAGGATTCTATCCGCAAAAGCACCTTTTTTCACTTTCGGCGCTCTCTGGAACAAAAAAATACAAACGTCCAGTTTTGCTGCCACAGCAAAAGTGCCAGCGGGGAAAAGTGATGCTGGTTCTCACTGCCTCCTGGAACCCCTTCAAATGCCCCAGACAATTTGTCCCTCTCTGCTTTCCTGAGGACTCTATCCTCAAAAGCACCTTTTTTCACTTTCGGCGCTCTCTGGAGCAAAAAAGACAAACGTCCAGCTTTTGCTGCCACAGCAAAGGTGCCAGCGGGGAAAAGTGATGCTGGTCCTCACTGCCTCCTGGAACCCCTTCAAATGCCCCAGACAATTTGGCCCTCTCTGCTTTCCTGAGGACTCTATCCGCAAAAGCACCTTTTTTCACTTTCGGCGCTGTCTGGAGCAAAAAAGACAAACGTCCAGCTTTTGCTGCCACAGCAAAAGTGCCAGCGGGGAAAAGTGATGCTGGTCCTCACTGCCTCCTGGAACCCCTTCAAATGCCCCAGACAATTTGGCCCTCTCTGCTTTCCTGAGGACTTTATCCTCAAAAGCACCTTTTTTCACTTTCGGCGCTGTCTGGAGCAAAAAAGACAAACGTCCAGCTTTTGCTGCCACAGCAAAGGTGCCAGCGGGGAAAAGTGATGATGGTCCTCACTGCCTCCTGGAACCCCTTCAAATGCCCCAGACAATTTGGCCCTCTCTGCTTTCCTGAGGACTCTATTTTCAAAAGCACCTTTTTTCACTTTCGGCGCTCTCTGGAGCAAAAAAGACAAACGTCCAGCCTTTGCTGCCACAGCAAAGGTGCCAGCGGGGAAAAGTGATGCTGGTCCTCACTGCCTCCTGGAACCCCTTCAAATGCCCCAGACAATTTGGCCCTCTCTGCTTTCCTGAGGATTCTAACCGCAAAAGCACCTTTTTTCACTTTCGGCGCTGTCTGGAGCAAAAAAGACAAACGTCCAGCTTTTGCTGCCACAGCAAAAGTGCCAGCGGGGAAAAGTGATGCTGGTTCTCACTGCCTCCTGGAACCCCTTCAAATGCCCCAGACAATTTGGCCCTCTCTGCTTTCCTGAGGACTTTATCCTCAAAAGCACCTTTTTTCACTTTCGGCGCTCTCTGGAGCAAAAAAGACAAACGTCCAGCTTTTGCTGCCACAGCAAAGGTGCCAGCGGGGAAAAGTGATGCTGGTCCTCACTGCCTCCTGGAACCCCTTCAAATGCCCCAGACAATTTGGCCCTCTCTGCTTTCCTGAGGACTCTATCCTCAAAAGCACCTTTTTTCACTTTCGGCGCTGTCTGGAGCAAAAAAGACAAACGTCCAGCTTTTGCTGCCACAGCAAAGGTGCCAGCGGGGAAAAGTGATGCTGGTCCTCACTGCCTCCTGGAACCCCTTCAAATGCCCCAGACAATTTGGCCCTCTCTGCTTTCCTGCGCACTCTATCCGCAAAAGCACCTTTTTTCACTTTCGGCGCTGTCTGGAGCAAAAAAGACAAACTTCCAGCTTTTGCTGCCACAGCAAAGGTGCCAGCGGGGAAAAGTGATGCTGGTCCTCACTGCCTCCTGGAACCCCTTCAAATGCTCCAAACAATTTGGCCCTCTCTGCTTTCCTGAGGACTTTATCCTCAAAAGCACCTTTTTTCTATTCCGGCGCTGTCTGGAGCAAAAAAGACAAACGTCCAGCTTTTGCTGCCACAGCAAAGGTGCCAGCGGGGAAAAGTGATGATGGTCCTCACTGCCTCCTGGAACCCCTTCAAATGCCCCAGACAATTTGGCCCTCTCTGCTTTCCTGAGGACTCTATTTTCTAAAGCACCTTTTTTCACTTTCGGCGCTCTCTGGAGCAAAAAAGACAAACGTCCAGCTTTTGCTGCCACAGCAAAGGTGCCAGCGGGGAAAAGTGATGCTGGTCCTCACTGCCTCCTGGAACCCCTTCAAATGCCCCAGACAATTTTGCCCTCTCTGCTTTCCTGAGGACTTTATCCTCAAAAGCAACTTTTTTCACTTTCGGCGCTCTCTGGAGCAAAAAAGACAAACGTCCAGCTTTTGCTGCCACAGCAAAGGTGCCAGCGGGGAAAAGTGATGCTGGTCCTCACTGCCTCCTGGAACCCCTTCAAATGCCCCAGACAATTTGGCCCTCTCTGCTTTCCTGAGGACTCTATCCTCAAAAGCACCTTTTTTCACTTTCGGCGCTCTCTGGAGCAAAAAAGACAAACGTCCAGCTTTTGCTGCCACAGCAAAGGTGCCAGCGGGGAAAAGTGATGCTGGTCCTCACTGCCTCCTGGAACCCCTTCAAATGCCCCAGACAATTTGGCCCTTTCTGCTTTCCTGAGGACTCTATCCGCAAAAGCACCTTTTTTCACTTTCGGCGCTCTCTGGAGCAAAAAAGACAAACGTCCAGCTTTTGCTGCCACAGCAAAGGTGCCAGCGGGGAAAAGTGATGCTGGTCCTCACTGCCTCCTGGAACCCCTTCAAATGCCCCAGACAATTTGGCCCTCTCTGCTTTCCTGAGGACTTTATCCTCAAAAGCACCTTTTTTCACTTTCGGCGCTGTCTGGAGCAAAAAAGACAAACGTCCAGCTTTTGCTGCCACAGCAAAGGCGCCAGCGGGGAAAAGTGATGCTGGTCCTCACTGCCTCCTGGAACCCCTTCAAATGCCCCAGACAATTTGGCCCTCTCTGCTTTCCTGCGCACTCTATCATCAAAAGCACCTTTTTTCACTTTCGGCGCTCTCTGGAGCAAAAAAGACAAACGTCCAGCTTTTGCTGCCACAGCAAAAGTGCCAGCGGGGAAAAGTGATGCTGGTTCTCACTGCCTCCTGGAACCCCTTCAAATGCCCCAGACAATTTGACCCTCTCTGCTTTCCTGAGGACTCTATCCTCAAAAGCACCTTTTTTCACTTTCGGCGCTCTCTGGAGCAAAAAAGACAAACGTCCAGCTTTTGCTGCCACAGCAATGGTGCCAGCGGGGAAAAGTGATGCTGGTCCTCACTGCCTCCTGGAACCCCTTCAAATGCCCCAGACAATTTGGCCCTCTCTGCTTTCCTGAGGACTCTATCCGCAAAAGCACCTTTTTTCACTTTCGGCGCTCTCTGGAGCAAAAAAGACAAACGTCCAGCTTTTGCAGCCACAGCAAAAGTGCCAGCGGGGAAAAGTGATGATGGTCCTCACTGCCTCCTGGAACCCCTTCAAATGCCCCAGACAATTTGGCCCACTCTGCTTTCCTGAGAACTCTATCCGCAAAAGCACCTTTTTTCACTTTCGGCGCTCTCTGGAGCAAAAAAGACAAACGTCCAGCTTTTGCTGCCACAGCAAAGGTGCCAGCGGGGAAAAGTGATGCTGGTCCTCACTGCCTCCTGGAACCCCTTCAAATGCCCCAGACAATTTAGCCCTCTCTGCTTTCCTGAGGACTTTATCCTCAAAAGCACCTTTTTTCACTTTCGGCGCTCTCTGGAGCAAAAAAGACAAACGTCCAGCTTTTGCTGCCACAGCAAAGGTGCCAGCGGGGAAAAGTGATGATGGTCCTCACTGCCTCCTGGAACCCCTTCAAATGCCCCAGACAATTTGGCCCTCTCTGCTTTCCTGAGGACTCTATTTTCAAAAGCACCTTTTTTCACTTTCGGCGCTCTCTGCAGCAAAAAAGACAAACGTCCAGCCTTTGCTGCCACAGCAAAGGTGCCAGCGGGGAAAAGTGATGCTGGTCCTCACTGCCTCCTGGAACCCCTTCAAATGCCCCAGACAATTTGGCCCTCTCTGCTTTCCTGAGGATTCTATCCGCAAAAGCACCTTTTTTCACTTTCGGCGCTCTCTGGAACAAAAAAGACAAACGTACAGTTTTGCTGATACAGCAAAAGTGCCAGCGGGGAAAAGTGATGCTGGTTCTCACTGCCTCCTGGAACCCCTTCAAATGCCCCAGACAATTTGGCCCTCTCTGCTTTCCTGAGGACTCTATCCTCAAAAGCACCTTTTTTCACTTTCGGCGCTGTCTGGAGCAAAAAAGACAAACGTCCAGCTTTTGCTGCCACAGCAAAGGTGCCAGCGGGGAAAAGTGATGCTGGTCCTCACTGCCTCCTGGAACCCCTTCAAATGCCCCAGACAATTTGGCCCTCTCTGCTTTCCTGAGGACTCTATCCGCAAAAGCACCTTTTTTCACTTTCGGCGCTGTCTGGAGCAAAAAAGACAAACGTCCAGCTTTTGCTGCCACAGCAAAGGTGCCAGCGGGGAAAAGTGATGCTGGTCCTCACTGCCTCCTGGAACCCCTTCAAATGCCCCAGACAATTTGGCCCTCTCTGCTTTCCTGAGGACTCTATCCTCAAAAGCACCTTTTTTCACTTTCGGCGCTCTCTGGAGCAAAAAAGACAAACGTCCAGCTTTTGCTGCCACAGCAAAGGTGCCAGCGGGGAAAAGTGATGATGGTCCTCACTGCCTCCTGGAACCCCTTCAAATGCCCCAGACAATTTGGCCCTCTCTGCTTTCCTGAGGACTCTATTTTCAAAAGCACCTTTTTTCACTTTCGGCGCTCTCTGCAGCAAAAAAGACAAACGTCCAGCCTTTGCTGCCACAGCAAAGGTGCCAGCGGGGAAAAGTGATGCTGGTCCTCACTGCCTCCTGGAACCCCTTCAAATGCCCCAGACAATTTGGCCCTCTCTGCTTTCCTAAGGATTCTATCCGCAAAAGCACCTTTTTTCACTTTCGGCGCTCTCTGGAACAAAAAAGACAAACGTCCAGCTTTTGCTGCCACAGCAAAGGTGCCAGCGGGGAAAAGTGATGCTGGTCCTCACTGCCTCCTGGAAGCCCTTCAAATGCCCCAGACAATTTGGCCCTCTCTGCTTTCCTGAGGACTCTATCCTCAAAAGCACCTTTTTTCACTTTCGGCGCTCTCTGGAGCAAAAAAGACAAACGTCCAGCTTTTGCTGCCACAGCAAAGGTGCCAGCGGGGAAAAGTGATGCTGGTCCTCACTGCCTCCTGGAAGCCCTTCAAATGCCCCAGACAATTTGGCCCTCTCTGCTTTCCTGAGGACTCTATCCTCAAAAGCACCTTTTTTCACTTTCGGCGCTCTCTGCAGCAAAAAAGACAAACGTCCAGCCTTTGCTGCCACAGCAAAGGTGCCAGCGGGGAAAAGTGATGCTGGTCCTCACTGCCTCCTGGAACCCCTTCAAATGCCCCAGACAATTTGGCCCTCTCTGCTTTCCTGAGGATTCTATCCGCAAAAGCACCTTTTTTCACTTTCGGCGCTCTCTGGAACAAAAAAGACAAACGTACAGTTTTGCTGCCACAGCAAAAGTGCCAGCGGGGAAAAGTGATGCTGGTTCTCACTGCCTCCTGGAACCCCTTCAAATGCCCCAGACAATTTGGCCCTCTCTGCTTTCCTGAGGACTCTATCCTCAAAAGCACCTTTTTTCACTTTCGGCGCTCTCTGGAGCAAAAAAGACAAACGTCCAGCTTTTGCTGCCACAGCAAAGGTGCCAGCGGGGAAAAGTGATGCTGGTCCTCACTGCCTCCTGGAACCCCTTCAAATGCACCAGACAATTTGGCCCTCTCTGCTTTCCTGAGGACTCTATCCGCAAAAGCACCT
This sequence comes from Vanellus vanellus, assembly GCF_965231255.1. Classification (NCBI taxonomy): domain Eukaryota; kingdom Metazoa; phylum Chordata; class Aves; order Charadriiformes; family Charadriidae; genus Vanellus; species Vanellus vanellus. Next base: position 43,230 of record NW_028127054.1, read on the forward strand.
TTTTTCACTTTCGGCGCTCTCTGGAGCAAAAAAGACAAACGTCCAGCTTTTGCTGCCACAGCAAAGGTGCCAGCGGGGAAAAGTGATGCTGGTCCTCACTGCCTCCTGGAACCCCTTCAAATGCCCCAGACAATTTGGCCCTCTCTGCTTTCCTGAGGACTCTATCCTCAAAAGCACCTTTTTTCACTTTCGGCGCTGTCTGGAGCAAAAAAGACAAACGTCCAGCTTTTGCTGCCACAGCAAAGGTGCCAGCGGGGAAAAGTGATGATGGTCCTCACTGCCTCCTGGAACCCCTTCAAATGCCCCAGACAATTTGGCCCTCTCTGCTTTCCTGAGGACTCTATTTTCAAAAGCACCTTTTTTCACTTTCGGCGCTCTCTGCAGCAAAAAAGACAAACGTCCAGCCTTTGCTGCCACAGCAAAGGTGCCAGCAGGGAAAAATGATGCTGGTCCTCACTGCCTCCTGGAACCCCTTCAAATGCCCCAGACAATTTGGCCCTCTCTGCTTTCCTAAGGATTCTATCCGCAAAAGCACCTTTTTTCACTTTCGGCGCTCTCTGGAACAAAAAAGACAAACGTCCAGCTTTTGCTGCCACAGCAAAAGTGCCAGCGGGGAAAAGTGATGCTGGTTCTCACTGCCTCCTGGAACCCCTTCAAATGCCCCAGACAATTTGTCCCTCTCTGCTTTCCTGAGGACTCTATCCTCAAAAGCACCTTTTTTCACTTTCGGCGCTGTCTGGAGCAAAAAAGACAAACGTCCAGCTTTTGCTGCCACAGCAAAGGTGCCAGCGGGGAAAAGTGATGCTGGTCCTCACTGCCTCCTGGAACCCCTTCAAATGCCCCAGACAATTTGGCCCTCTCTGCTTTCCTGAGGACTCTATCCTCAAAAGCTCCTTTTTTCACTTTCGGCGCTCTCTGGAGCAAAAAAGACAAACGTCCAGCTTTTGCTGCCACAGCAAAGGTGCCAGCGGGGAAAAGTGATGCTGGTCCTCACTGCCTCCTGGAACCCCTTCAAATGCCCCAGACAATTTGGCCCTGTCTGCTTTCCTGCGCACTCTATCCGCAAAAGCACCTTTTTTCACTTTCGGCGCTCTCTGGAGCAAAAAAGACAAACGTCCAGCTTTTGCTGCCACAGCAAAGGTGCCAGCGGGGAAAAGTGATGCTGGTCCTCACTGCCTCCTGGAACCCCTTCAAATGCCCCAGACAATTTGGCCCTCTCTGCTTTCCTGAGGACTCTATCCTCAAAAGCACCTTTTTTCACTTTCGGCGCTCTCTGGAGCAAAAAAGACAAACGTCCAGCTTTTGCTGCCACAGCAAAGGTGCCAGCGGGGAAAAGTGATGCTGGTCCTCACTGCCTCCTGGAACCCCTTCAAATGCCCCAGACAATTTGGCCCTCTCTGCTTTCCTGAGGACTCTATCCTCAAAAGCACCTTTTTTCACTTTCGGCGCTCTCTGGAACAAAAAAGACAAACGTACAGTTTTGCTGCCACAGCAAAAGTGCCAGCGGGGAAAAGTGATGCTGGTTCTCACTGCCTCCTGGAACCCCTTCAAATGCCCCAGACAATTTGGCCCTCTCTGCTTTCCTGAGGACTCTATCCTCAAAAGCACCTTTTTTCACTTTCGGCGCTCTCTGGAGCAAAAAAGACAAACGTCCAGCTTTTGCTGCCACAGCAATGGTGCCAGCGGGGAAAAGTGATGCTGGTCCTCACTGCCTCCTGGAACCCCTTCAAATGCCCCAGACAATTTGGCCCTCTCTGCTTTCCTGAGGACTCTATCCGCAAAAGCACCTTTTTTCACTTTCGGCGCTCTCTGGAGCAAAAAAGACAAACGTCCAGCTTTTGCAGCCACAGCAAAAGTGCCAGCGGGGAAAAGTGATGATGGTCCTCACTGCCTCCTGGAACCCCTTCAAATGCCCCAGACAATTTGGCCCACTCTGCTTTCCTGAGAACTCTATCCGCAAAAGCACCTTTTTTCACTTTCGGCGCTCTCTGGAGCAAAAAAGACAAACGTCCAGCTTTTGCTGCCACAGCAAAGGTGCCAGCGGGGAAAAGTGATGCTGGTCCTCACTGCCTCCTGGAACCCCTTCAAATGCCCCAGACAATTTAGCCCTCTCTGCTTTCCTGAGGACTTTATCCTCAAAAGCACCCTTTTTCACTTTCGGCGCTCTCTGGAGCAAAAAAGACAAACGTCCAGCTTTTGCTGCCACAGCAAAGGTGCCAGCGGGGAAAAGTGATGATGGTCCTCACTGCCTCCTGGAACCCCTTCAAATGCCCCAGACAATTTGGCCCTCTCTGCTTTCCTGAGGACTCTATTTTCAAAAGCACCTTTTTTCACTTTCGGCGCTCTCTGCAGCAAAAAAGACAAACGTCCAGCCTTTGCTGCCACAGCAAAGGTGCCAGCGGGGAAAAGTGATGCTGGTCCTCACTGCCTCCTGGAACCCCTTCAAATGCCCCAGACAATTTGGCCCTCTCTGCTTTCCTGAGGATTCTATCCGCAAAAGCACCTTTTTTCACTTTCGGCGCTCTCTGGAACAAAAAAGACAAACGTACAGTTTTGCTGATACAGCAAAAGTGCCAGCGGGGAAAAGTGATGCTGGTTCTCACTGCCTCCTGGAACCCCTTCAAATGCCCCAGACAATTTGGCCCTCTCTGCTTTCCTGAGGACTCTATCCTCAAAAGCACCTTTTTTCACTTTCGGCGCTCTCTGGAGCAAAAAAGACAAACGTCCAGCTTTTGCTGCCACAGCAAAGGTGCCAGCGGGGAAAAGTGATGCTGGTCCTCACTGCCTCCTGGAACCCCTTCAAATGCCCCAGACAATTTGGCCCTCTCTGCTTTCCTGAGGACTCTATCCGCAAAAGCACCTTTTTTCACTTTCGGCGCTGTCTGGAGCAAAAAAGACAAACGTCCAGCTTTTGCTGCCACAGCAAAGGTGCCAGCGGGGAAAAGTGATGCTGGTCCTCACTGCCTCCTGGAACCCCTTCAAATGCCCCAGACAATTTGGCCCTCTCTGCTTTCCTGAGGACTCTATCCTCAAAAGCACCTTTTTTCACTTTCGGCGCTGTCTGGAGCAAAAAAGACAAACGTCCAGCTTTTGCTGCCACAGCAAAGGTGCCAGCGGGGAAAAGTGATGATGGTCCTCACTGCCTCCTGGAACCCCTTCAAATGCCCCAGACAATTTGGCCCTCTCTGCTTTCCTGAGGACTCTATTTTCAAAAGCACCTTTTTTCACTTTCGGCGCTCTCTGCAGCAAAAAAGACAAACGTCCAGCCTTTGCTGCCACAGCAAAGGTGCCAGCGGGGAAAAGTGATGCTGGTCCTCACTGCCTCCTGGAACCCCTTCAAATGCCCCAGACAATTTGGCCCTCTCTGCTTTCCTAAGGATTCTATCCGCAAAAGCACCTTTTTTCACTTTCGGCGCTCTCTGGAACAAAAAAGACAAACGTCCAGCTTTTGCTGCCACAGCAAAGGTGCCAGCGGGGAAAAGTGATGCTGGTCCTCACTGCCTCCTGGAAGCCCTTCAAATGCCCCAGACAATTTGGCCCTCTCTGCTTTCCTGAGGACTCTATCCTCAAAAGCACCTTTTTTCACTTTCGGCGCTCTCTGGAGCAAAAAAGACAAACGTCCAGCTTTTGCTGCCACAGCAAAGGTGCCAGCGGGGAAAAGTGATGCTGGTCCTCACTGCCTCCTGGAACCCCTTCAAATGCCCCAGACAATTTGGCCCTCTCTGCTTTCCTGAGGACTCTATCCTCAAAAGCTCCTTTTTTCACTTTCGGCGCTCTCTGCAGCAAAAAAGACAAACGTCCAGCCTTTGCTGCCACAGCAAAGGTGCCAGCGGGGAAAAGTGATGCTGGTCCTCACTGCCTCCTGGAACCCCTTCAAATGCCCCAGACAATTTGGCCCTCTCTGCTTTCCTGAGGATTCTATCCGCAAAAGCACCTTTTTTCACTTTCGGCGCTCTCTGGAACAAAAAAGACAAACGTACAGTTTTGCTGCCACAGCAAAAGTGCCAGCGGGGAAAAGTGATGCTGGTTCTCACTGCCTCCTGGAACCCCTTCAAATGCCCCAGACAATTTGGCCCTCTCTGCTTTCCTGAGGACTCTATCCTCAAAAGCACCTTTTTTCACTTTCGGCGCTCTCTGGAGCAAAAAAGACAAACGTCCAGCTTTTGCTGCCACAGCAAAGGTGCCAGCGGGGAAAAGTGATGCTGGTCCTCACTGCCTCCTGGAACCCCTTCAAATGCCCCAGACAATTTGGCCCTCTCTGCTTTCCTGAGGACTCTATCCGCAAAAGCACCTTTTTTCACTTTCGGCGCTGTCTGGAGCAAAAAAGACAAACGTCCAGCTTTTGCTGCCACAGCAAAGGTGCCAGCGGGGAAAAGTGATGCTGGTCCTCACTGCCTCCTGGAACCCCTTCAAATGCCCCAGACAATTTGGCCCTCTCTGCTTTCCTGAGGACTCTATCCTCAAAAGCACCTTTTTTCACTTTCGGCGCTCTCTGGAGCAAAAAAGACAAACGTCCAGCTTTTGCTGCCACAGCAAAGGTGCCAGCGGGGAAAAGTGATGCTGGTCCTCACTGCCTCCTGGAACCCCTTCAAATGCCCCAGACAATTTGGCCCTCTCTGCTTTCCTGAGGACTCTATCCTCAAAAGCTCCTTTTTTCACTTTCGGCGCTCTCTGCAGCAAAAAAGACAAACGTCCAGCCTTTGCTGCCACAGCAAAGGCGCCAGCGGGGAAAAGTGATGCTGGTCCTCACTGCCTCCTGGAACCCCTTCAAATGCCCCAGACAATTTGGCCCTCTCTGCTTTCCTGAGGATTCTATCCGCAAAAGCACCTTTTTTCACTTTCGGCGCTCTCTGGAACAAAAAAGACAAACGTACAGTTTTGCTGCCACAGCAAAAGTGCCAGCGGGGAAAAGTGATGCTGGTTCTCACTGCCTCCTGGAACCCCTTCAAATGCCCCAGACAATTTGGCCCTCTCTGCTTTCCTGAGGACTCTATCCTCAAAAGCACCTTTTTTCACTTTCGGCGCTCTCTGGAGCAAAAAAGACAAACGTCCAGCTTTTGCTGCCACAGCAAAGGTGCCAGCGGGGAAAAGTGATGCTGGTCCTCACTGCCTCCTGGAACCCCTTCAAATGCCCCAGACAATTTGGCCCTCTCTGCTTTCCTGAGGACTCTATCCGCAAAAGCACCTTTTTTCACTTTCGGCGCTGTCTGGAGCAAAAAAGACAAACGTCCAGCTTTTGCTGCCACAGCAAAGGTGCCAGCGGGGAAAAGTGATGCTGGTCCTCACTGCCTCCTGGAACCCCTTCAAATGCCCCAGACAATTTGGCCCTCTCTGCTTTCCTGAGGACTCTATCCTCAAAAGCACCTTTTTTCACTTTCGGCGCTCTCTGGAGCAAAAAAGACAAACGTCCAGCTTTTGCTGCCACAGCAAAGGTGCCAGCGGGGAAAAGTGATGCTGGTCCTCACTGCCTCCTGGAACCCCTTCAAATGCCCCAGACAATTTGGCCCTCTCTGCTTTCCTGAGGACTCTATCCTCAAAAGCACCTTTTTTCACTTTCGGCGCTGTCTGGAGCAAAAAAGACAAACGTCCAGCTTTTGCTGCCACAGCAAAGGTGCCAGCGGGGAAAAGTGATGCTGGTCCTCACTGCCTCCTGGAACCCCTTCAAATGCCCCAGACAATTTGGCCCTCTCTGCTTTCCTGAGGACTCTATTTTCAAAAGCACCTTTTTTCACTTTCGGCGCTCTCTGCAGCAAAAAAGACAAACGTCCAGCCTTTGCTGCCACAGCAAAGGTGCCAGCGGGGAAAAGTGATGCTGGTCCTCACTGCCTCCTGGAACCCCTTCAAATGCCCCAGACAATTTGGCCCTCTCTGCTTTCCTAAGGATTCTATCCGCAAAAGCACCTTTTTTCACTTTCGGCGCTCTCTGGAACAAAAAAGACAAACGTCCAGCTTTTGCTGCCACAGCAAAAGTGCCAGCGGGGAAAAGTGATGCTGGTTCTCACTGCCTCCTGGAACCCCTTCAAATGCCCCAGACAATTTGTCCCTCTCTGCTTTTCTGAGGACTCTATCCTCAAAAGCACCTTTTTTCACTTTCGGCGCTCTCTGGAGCAAAAAAGACAAACGTCCAGCTTTTGCTGCCACAGCAAAGGTGCCAGCGGGGAAAAGTGATGCTGGTCCTCACTGCCTCCTGGAACCCCTTCAAATGCCCCAGACAATTTGGCCCTCTCTGCTTTCCTGAGGACTTTATCCTCAAAAGCACCTTTTTTCACTTTCGGCGCTGTCTGGAGCAAAAAAGACAAACGTCCAGCTTTTGCTGCAACAGCAAAGGTGCCAGCGGGGAAAAAGTGATGATGGTCCTCACTGCCTCCTGGAACCCCTTCAAATGCCCCAGACAATTTGGCACTCTCTGCTTTCCTGAGGACTCTATTTTCTAAAGCACCTTTTTTCACTTTCGGCGCTCTCTGCAGCAAAAAAGACAAACGTCCAGCTTTTTCTGCCACAGCAAAAGGTCCAGCGGGGAAAAGTGATGCTGGTTCTCACTGCCTCCTGGAACCCCTTCAAATGCCCCAGACAATTTGGCCCTCTCTGCTTTCCTGAGGACTCTATCCTCAAAAGCACCTTTTTTCACTTTCGGCGCTCTCTGGAGCAAAAAAGACAAACGTCCAGCTTTTGCTGCCACAGCAAAGGTGCCAGCGGGGAAAAGTGATGCTGGTCCTCACTGCCTCCTGGAACCCCTTCAAATGCCCCAGACAATTTGGCCCTCTCTGCTTTCCTGAGGACTCTATCCTCAAAAGCTCCTTTTTTCACTTTCGGCGCTCTCTGGAGCAAAAAAGACAAACGTCCAGCTTTTGCTGCCACAGCAAAGGTGCCAGCGGGGAAAAGTGATGCTGGTCCTCACTGCCTCCTGGAACCCCTTCAAATGCCCCAGACAATTTGGCCCTGTCTGCTTTCCTGCGCACTCTATCCGCAAAAGCACCTTTTTTCACTTTCGGCGCTCTCTGGAACAAAAAAGACAAACGTCCAGCTTTTGCTGCCACAGCAAAAGTGCCAGCAGGGAAAAGTGATGCTGGTTCTCACTGCCTCCTGGAACCCCTTCAAATGCCCCAGACAATTTGTCCCTCTCTGCTTTTCTGAGGACTCTATCCTCAAAAGCACCTTTTTTCACTTTCGGCGCTCTCTGGAGCAAAAAAGACAAACGTCCAGCTTTTGCTGCCACAGCAAAGGTGCCAGCGGGGAAAAGTGACGCTGGTCCTCACTGCCTCCTGGAACCCCTTCAAATGCCCTAGACAATTTCACCCTCTCTTCTTTCCTGCGGACTCTATCGTCAAAAGCACCTTTTTTTACTTTCGGCAGTGTTTGGAGCAAAAGAGACAAACGTCCAGCTTTTGCTGCCACAGCAAAGGTGCCAGCAGGGAAAAGTGATGCTGGTCCTCACTGCCTCCTGGAACCCCTTCAAATGCCCCAGACAATTTGGCCCTCTCTGCTTTCCTGAGGACTTTATCCTCAAAAGCACCTTTTTTCACTTTCGGCGCTGTCTGGAGCAAAAAAGACAAACGTCCAGCTTTTGCTGCAACAGCAAAGGTGCCAGCGGGGAAAAGTGATGCTGGTTCTCACTGCCTCCTGGAACCCCTTCAAATGCCCCCAGACAATTTGGCACTCTCTGCTTTCCTGAGGACTCTATTTTCTAAAGCACCTTTTTTCACTTTCGGCGCTCTCTGCAGCAAAAAAGACAAACGTCCAGCTTTTTCTGCCACAGCAAAAGGTCCAGCGGGGAAAAGTGATGCTGGTTCTCACTGCCTCCTGGAACCCCTTCAAATGCCCCAGACAATTTGGCCCTCTCTGCTTTCCTGAGGACTCTATCCTCAAAAGCACCTTTTTTCACTTTCGGCGCTCTCTGGAGCAAAAAAGACAAACGTCCAGCTTTTGCTGCCACAGCAAAGGTGCCAGCGGGGAAAAGTGATGCTGGTCCTCACTGCCTCCTGGAACCCCTTCAAATGCCCCAGACAATTTGGCCCTCTCTGCTTTCCTGAGGACTCTATCCTCAAAAGCACCTTTTTTCACTTTCGGTGCTCTCTGGAGCAAAAAATACAAACGTCCAGCTTTTGCTGCCACAGCAAAGGTGCCAGCGGGGAAAAGTGATGCTGGTCCTCACTGCCTCCTGGAACCCCTTCAAATGCCCCAGACAATTTGGCCCTTTCTGCTTTCCTGAGGACTCTATCCGCAAAAGCACCTTTTTTCACTTTCGGCGCTCTCTGGAGCAAAAAAGACAAACGTCCAGCTTTTGCTGCCACAGCAAAGGTGCCAGCGGGGAAAAGTGATGCTGGTCCTCACTGCCTCCTGGAACCCCTTCAAATGCCCCAGACAATTTTGCCCTCTCTGCTTTCCTGAGGACTTTATCCTCAAAAGCACCTTTTTTCACTTTCGGCGCTGTCTGGAGCAAAAAAGACAAACGTCCAGCTTTTGCTGCCACAGCAAAGGTGCCAGCGGGGAAAAGTGATGCTGGTCCTCACTGCCTCCTGGAACCCCTTCAAATGCCCCAGACAATTTGGCCCTCTCTGCTTTCCTGCGCACTCTATCCTCAAAAGCACCTTTTTTCACTTTCGGCGCTCTCTGGAGCAAAAAAGACAAACGTCCAGCTTTTGCTGCCACAGCAAAGGTGCCAGCGGGGAAAAGTGATGCTGGTTCTCACTGCCTCCTGGAACCCCTTCAAATGCCCCAGACAATTTGACCCTCTCTGCTTTCCTGAGGACTCTATTTTCAAAAGCACCTTTTTTCACTTTCGGCGCTCTCTGGAGCAAAAAAGACAAACGTCCAGCTTTTGCTGCCACAGCAAAGGTGCCAGCGGGGAAAAGTGATGCTGGTTCTCACTGCCTCCTGGAACCCCTTCAAATGCCCCAGACAATTTGGCCCTCTCTTCTTTCCTGGGGACTGTGTCCGCAAAAGCACCTTTTTTCACTTTCGGCGCTGTCTGGAGCAAAAAAGACAAACGTCCAGCTTTTGCTGCCACAGCAAAGGTGCCAGCGGGGAAAAGTGATGCTGGTTCTCACTGCCTCCTGGAACCCCTTCAAATGCCCCAGACAATTTGGCCCTCTCTGCTTTCCTGAGGACTCTATCCTCAAAAGCACCTTTTTTCACTTTCGGCGCTCTCTGGAGCAAAAAAGACAAACGTCCAGCTTTTGCTGCCACAGCAAAGGTGCCAGCGGGGAAAAGTGATGCTGGTTCTCACTGCCTCCTGGAACCCCTTCAAATGCCCCAAACAATTTGGCCTTCTCTGCTTTCCTGACTACTCTATCCTCAAAAGCACCTTTTTTCACTTTCGGCGCTGTCTGGAGCAAAAAAGACAAACGTCCAGCTTTTGCTGCAACAGCAAAAGTGCCAGAGGGGAAAAGTGATGCTGGTCCTCACTGCCTCCTGGAACCTCTTCAAATGCCCCAGAAAATTTGACCCTCTCTGCTTTCCTGAGGACTCTATCCTCAAAAGCACCTTTTTTCACTTTCGGCGCTCTCTGGAGCAAAAAAGACAAACGTCCAGCTTTTGCTGCCACAGCAAAAGTGCCAGCGGGGAAAAGTGATGCTGGTTCTCACTGCCTCCTGGAACCCCTTCAAATGTCCCAGACAATTTGGCCCTCTCTGCTTTCCTGAGGACTCTATCCTCAAAAGCACCTTTTTTCACTTTCGGCGCTCTCTGGAGCAAAAAAGACAAACGTCCAGCTTTTGCTGCCACAGCAAAGGTGCCAGCGGGGAAAAGTGATGCTGGTCCTCACTGCCTCCTGGAACCCCTTCAAATGCCCCAGACAATTTGGCCCTCTCTGCTTTCCTGAGGACTCTATCCTCAAAAGCACCTTTTTTCACTTTCGGCGCTCTCTGGAGCAAAAAAGACAAACGTCCAGCCTTTGCTGCCACAGCAAAGGTGCCAGCGGGGAAAAGTGATGCTGGTCCTCACTGCCTCCTGGAACCCCTTCAAATGCCCCAGACAATTTGGCCCTCTCTGCTTTCCTGAGGATTCTATCCGCAAAAGCACCTTTTTTCACTTTCGGCGCTCTCTGGAGCAAAAAAGACAAACGTCCAGCTTTTGCTGCCACAGCAAAGGTGCCAGCGGGGAAAAGTGATGCTGGTTTTCACTGCCTCCTGGAACCCCTTCAAATGCCCCAGACAATTTGGCCCTCTCTGCTTTCCTGGGGACTGTGTCCGCAAAAGCACCTTTTTTCACTTTCGGCGCTCTCTGGAGCAAAAAGACAAACGTCCAGGTTTTGCTGCCACAGCAAAGGTGCCAGCGGGGAAAAGTGATGCTGGTTCTCACTGCCTCCTGGAACCCCTTCAAATGCCCCAGACAATTTGGCCCTCTCTGCTTTCCTGAGGACTCTATCCTCAAAAGCACCTTTTTTCACTTTCGGCGCTCTCTGGAGCAAAAAAGACAAACGTCCAGCTTTTGCTGCCACAGCAAAGGTGCCAGCGGGGAAAAGTGATGCTGGTTCTCACTGCCTCCTGGAACCCCGTCAAATGCCCCAGACAATTTGGCCTTCTCTGCTTTCCTGACTACTCTATCCTCAAAAGCACCTTTTTTCACTTTCGGCGCTGTCTGGAGCAAAAAAGACAAACGTCCAGCTTTTGCTGCAACAGCAAAAGTGCCAGAGGGGAAAAGTGATGCTGGTCCTCACTGCCTCCTGGAACCCCTTCAAATGTCACAGACAATTTGGCCCTCTCTGCTTTCCTGAGGACTCTATCCTCAAAAGCACCTTTTTTCACTTTTGGCGCTCTCTGGAGCAAAAAAGACAAACGTCCAGCTTTTGCTGCCACAGCAAAGGTGCCAGCGGGGAAAAGTGATGCTGGTCCTCACTGCCTCCTGGAACCCCTTCAAATGCCCCAGACAATTTGGCCCTCTCTGCTTTCCTGAGGACTCTATCCTCAAAAGCACCTTTTTTCACTTTCGGCGCTCTCTGGAGCAAAAAAGACAAACGTCCAGCCTTTGCTGCCACAGCAAAGGTGCCAGCGGGGAAAAGTGATGCTGGTCCTCACTGCCTCCTGGAACCCCTTCAAATGCCCCAGACAATTTGGCCCTCTCTGCTTTCCTGAGGATTCTATCCGCAAAAGCACCTTTTTTCACTTTCGGCGCTCTCTGGAACAAAAAAGACAAACGTCCAGCTTTTTCTGCCACAGCAAAGTGCCAGCGGGGAAAAGTGATGCTGGTTCTCACTGCCTCCTGGAACCCCTTCAAATGCCCCAGACAATTTGGCCCTCTCTGCTTTCCTGAGGACTCTATCCTCAAAAGCACCTTTTTTCACTTTCGGCGCTGTCTGGAGCAAAAAAGACAAACGTCCAGCTTTTGCTGCCACAGCAAAGGTGCCAGCGGGGAAAAGTGATGCTGGTCCTCACTGCCTCCTGGAACCCCTTCAAATGCCCCAGACAATTTGGCCCTCTCTGCTTTCCTGAGGACTCTATCCTCAAAAGCACCTTTTTTCACTTTCGGCGCTCTCTGGAGCAAAAAAGACAAACGTCCAGCTTTTGCTGCCACAGCAAAGGTGCCAGCGGGGAAAAGTGATGCTGGTCCTCACTGCCTCCTGGAACCCCTTCAAATGCCCCAGACAATTTGGCCCTTTCTGCTTTCCTGAGGACTCTATCCGCAAAAGCACCTTTTTTCACTTTCGGCGCTCTCTGGAGCAAAAAAGACAAACGTCCAGCTTTTGCTGCCACAGCAAAGGTGCCAGCGGGGAAAAGTGATGCTGGTCCTCACTGCCTCCTGGAACCCCTTCAAATGCCCCAGACAATTTTGCCCTCTCTGCTTTCCTGAGGACTTTATCCTCAAAAGCACGTTTTTTCACTTTCGGCGCTGTCTGGAGCAAAAAAGACAAACGTCCAGCTTTTGCTGCCACAGCAAAGGTGCCAGTGGGGAAAAGTGATGCTGGTCCTCACTGCCTCCTGGAACCCCTTCAAATGCCCCAGACAATTTGGCCCTCTCTGCTTTCCTGCGCACTCTATCATCAAAAGCACCTTTTTTCACTTTCGGCGCTCTCTGGAGCAAAAAAGACAAACGTCCAGCTTTTGCTGCCACAGCAAAGGTGCCAGCGGGGAAAAGTGATGCTGGTCCTCACTGCCTCCTGGAACCCCTTCAAATGCCCCAGACAATTTGACCCTCTCTGCTTTCCTGAGGACTCTATCCTCAAAAGCACCTTTTTTCACTTTCGGCGCTCTCTGGAGCAAAAAAGACAAACGTCCAGCTTTTGCTGCCACAGCAAAGGTGCCAGCGGGGAAAAGTGATGCTGGTTCTCACTGCCTCCTGGAACCCCTTCAAATGCCCCAGACAATTTGGCCCTCTCTGCTTTCCTGAGGACTCTATCCTCAAAAGCACCTTTTTTCACTTTCGGCGCTCTCTGGAGCAAAAAAGACAAACGTCCAGCTTTTGCTGCCACAGCAAAGGTGCCAGCGGGGAAAAGTGATGCTGGTTCTCACTGCCTCCTGGAACCCCTTCAAATGCCCCAGACAATTTGGCCCTCTCTGCTTTCCTGAGGACTCTATCCTCAAAAGCACCTTTTTTCACTTTCGGCGCTCTCTGGAGCAAAAAAGACAAACGTCCAGCTTTTGCTGCCACAGCAAAAGTGCCAGCGGGGAAAAGTGATGCTGGTCTTCACTGCCTCCTGGAACCCCTTCAAATGCCCCAGACAATTTGGCCCTCTCTGCTTTCCTGAGGACTCTATCCTCAAAAGCACCTTTTTTCATTTTCGGCGCTGTCTGGAGCAAAAAAGACAAACGTCCAGCTTTTGCTTCCACAGTAAAGGTGCCAGCGGGGAAAAGTGATGCTGGTTCTCACTGCCTCCTGGAACCCCTTCAAATGCCCCAGACAATTTGGCCCTCTCTGCTCTCCTGAGGACTCTATCCTCAAAAGCACCTTTTTTCACTTTCGGCGCTCTCTGGAGCAAAAAAGACAAACGTCCAGCTTTTGCTGCCACAGCAAAGGTGCCAGCGGGGAAAAGTGATGCTGGTCCTCACTGCCTCCTGGAACCCCTTCAAATGCCCCAGACAATTTGGCCCTCTCTGCTTTCCTGAGGACTCTATCCTCAAAAGCACCTTTTTTCACTTTCGGCGCTCTCTGGAGCAAAAAAGACAAACGTCCAGCCTTTACTGCCACAGCAAAGGTGCCAGCGGGGAAAAGTGATGCTGGTCCTCACTGCCTCCTGGAACCCCTTCAAATGCCCCAGACAATTTGGCCCTCTCTGCTTTCCTGAGGATTCTATCCGCAAAAGCACTTTTTTCACTTTCGGCGCTCTCTGGAGCAAAAGAGACAAACGTCCAGCTTTTGCTGCCACAGCAAAAGTGCCAGCGGGGAAAAGTGATGCTGGTTCTCACTGCCTCCTGGAACCCCTTCAAATGCCCCAGACAATTTGGCCCTCTCTGCTTTCCTGAGGACTCTATCCTCAAAAGCACCTTTTTTCACTTTCGGCGCTCTCTGGAGCAAAAAAGACAAACGTCCAGCTTTTGCTGCCACAGCAAAAGTGCCAGCGGGGAAAAGTGATGCTGGTCCTCACTGTCTCCTAGAACTCCTTCAAATGCCCCAGACAATTTGGCCCTCTCTGCTTTCCTGGGGACTGTGTCCGCAAAAGCACCTTTTTTCACTTTCGGCGCTCTCTGGAGCAAAAAAGACAAACGTCCAGCTTTTGCTGCCACAGCAAAGGTGCCAGCGGGGAAAAGTGATGCTGGTTCTCACTGCCTCCTGGAACCCCTTCAAATGCCCCAGACAATTTGGCCCTCTCTGCTTTCCTGAGGACTCTATCCTCAAAAGCACCTTTTTTCACTTTCGGCGCTCTCTGGAGCAAAAAAGACAAACGTCCAGCTTTTGCTGCCACAGCAAAAGTGCCAGCGGGGAAAAGTGATGCTGGTCCTCACTGCCTCCTAGAACTCCTTCAAATGCCCCAGACAATTTGGCCCTCTCTGCTCTCCTGGGGACTGTGTCCGCAAAAGCACCTTTTTTCACTTTCGGCGCTCTCTGGAGCAAAAAAGACAAACGTCCAGCTTTTGCTGCCACAGCAAAAGTGCCAGCGGGGAAAAGTGATGCTGGTTCTCACTGCCTCTTGGAACCCCTTCAAATGCCCCAGACAATTTGGTCTTCTCTGCTTTCCTGACTACTCTATCCTCAAAAGCACCTTTTTTCACTTTCGGCGCTGTCTGGAGCAAAAAAGACAAACGTCCAGCTTTTGCTGCAACAGCAAAAGTGCCAGAGGGAAAAAGTGATGCTGGTCCTCACTGCCTCCTGGAACCTCTTCAAATGCCCCAGAAAATTTGACCCTCTCTGCTTTCCTGAGGACTCTATCCTCAAAAGCACCTTTTTTCACTTTCGGCGCTCTCTGGAGCAAAAAAGACAAACGTCCAGCTTTTGCTGCCACAGCAAAAGTGCCAGCGGGGAAAAGTGATGCTGGTTCTCACTGCCTCCTGGAACCCCTTCAAATGCCCCAGACAATTTGGCCCTCTCTGCTTTCCTGAGGACTCTATCCTCAAAAGCACCTTTTTTCACTTTCGGCGCTCTCTGGAGCAAAAAAGACAAACGTCCAGCTTTTGCTGCCACAGCAAAGGTGCCAGCGGGGAAAAGTGATGCTGGTCCTCACTGCCTCCTGGAACCCCTTCAAATGCCCCAGACAATTTGGCCCTCTCTGCTTTCCTGAGGACTCTATCCTCAAAAGCATCTTTTTTCACTTTCGGCGCTCTCTGGAGCAAAAAAGACAAACGTCCAGCCTTTGCTGCCACAGCAATAGTGCCAGCGGGGAAAAGTGATGCTGGTCCTCACTGCCTCCTGGAACCCCTTCAAATGCCCCAGACAATTTGGCGCTCTCTGCTTTCCTGAGGACTCTATCCTCAAAACCACCTTTTTTCACTTTCGGCGCTCTCTGGAGCAAAAAAGACAAACGTCCAGCTTTTGCTGCCACAGCAAAGGTGCCAGCGGGGAAAAGTGATGCTGGTCCTCACTGCCTCCTGGAACCCCTTCAAATGCCCCAGACAATTTGGCCCTCTCTGCTTTCCTGAGGACTCTATCCTCAAAAGCACCTTTTTTCATTTTCGGCGCTCTCTGGAGCAAAAAAGACAAACGTCCAGCCTTTACTGCCACAGCAAAGGTGCCAGCGGGGAAAAGTGATGCTGGTTATCACTGCCTCCTGGAACCCCTTCAAATGCCCCAGACAATTTGGCCCTCTCTGCTTTCCTGCGCACTCTATCATCAAAAGCACCTTTTTTCACTTTCGGCGCTCTCTGGAGCAAAAAAGACAAACGTCCAGCTTTTGCTGCCACAGCAAAGGTGCCAGCGGGGAAAAGTGATGCTGGTCCTCACTGCCTCCTGGAACCCCTTCAAATGCCCCAGACAATTTGACCCTCTCTGCTTTCCTGAGGACTCTATCCTCAAAAGCACCTTTTTTCACTTTCGGCGCTCTCTGGAGCAAAAAAGACAAACGTCCAGCTTTTGCTGCCACAGCAAAGGTGCCAGCGGGGAAAAGTGATGCTGGTTCTCACTGCCTCCTGGAACCCCTTCAAATGCCCCAGACAATTTGGCCCTCTCTGCTTTCCTGAGGACTCTATCCTCAAAAGCACCTTTTTTCACTTTCGGCGCTCTCTGGAGCAAAAAAGACAAACGTCCAGCTTTTGCTGCCACAGCAAAGGTGCCAGCGGGGAAAAGTGATGCTGGTTCTCACTGCCTCCTGGAACCCCTTCAAATGCCCCAGACAATTTGGCCCTCTCTGCTTTCCTGAGGACTCTATCCTCAAAAGCACCTTTTTTCACTTTCGGCGCTCTCTGGAGCAAAAAAGACAAACGTCCAGCTTTTGCTGCCACAGCAAAAGTGCCAGCGGGGAAAAGTGATGCTGGTCTTCACTGCCTCCTGGAACCCCTTCAAATGCCCCAGACAATTTGGCCCTCTCTGCTTTCCTGAGGACTCTATCCTCAAAAGCACCTTTTTTCACTTTCGGCGCTGTCTGGAGCAAAAAAGACAAACGTCCAGCTTTTGCTGCCACAGCAAAGGTGCCAGCGGGGAAAAGTGATGCTGGTTCTCACTGCCTCCTGGAACCCCTTCAAATGCCCCAGACAATTTGGCCCTCTCTGCTTTCCTGAGGACTCTATCCTCAAAAGCACCTTTTTTCACTTTCGGCGCTCTCTGGAGCAAAAAAGACAAACGTCCAGCTTTTGCTGCCACAGCAAAGGTGCCAGCGGGGAAAAGTGATGCTGGTCCTCACTGCCTCCTGGAACCCCTTCAAATGCCCCAGACAATTTGGCCCTCTCTGCTTTCCTGAGGACTCTATCCTCAAAAGCACCTTTTTTCACTTTCGGCGCTCTCTGGAGCAAAAAAGACAAACGTCCAGCCTTTACTGCCACAGCAAAAGTGCCAGCGGGGAAAAGTGATGCTGGTCCTCACTGTCTCCTAGAACTCCTTCAAATGCCCCAGACAATTTGGCCCTCTCTGCTTTCCTGGGGACTGTGTCCGCAAAAGCACCTTTTTTCACTTTCGGCGCTCTCTGGAGCAAAAGAGACAAACGTCCAGCTTTTGCTGCCACAGCAAAAGTGCCAGCGGGGAAAAGTGATGCTGGTTCTCACTGCCTCCTGGAACCCCTTCAAATGCCCCAGACAATTTGGCCCTCTCTGCTTTCCTGAGGACTCTATCCTCAAAAGCACCTTTTTTCACTTTCGGCGCTCTCTGGAGCAAAAAAGACAAACGTCCAGCTTTTGCTGCCACAGCAAAAGTGCCAGCGGGGAAAAGTGATGCTGGTCCTCACTGCCTCCTAGAACTCCTTCAAATGCCCCAGACAATTTGGCCCTCTCTGCTCTCCTGGGGACTGTGTCCGCAAAAGCACCTTTTTTCACTTTCGGCGCTCTCTGGAGCAAAAAAGACAAACGTCCAGCTTTTGCTGCCACAGCAAAAGTGCCAGCGGGGAAAAGTGATGCTGGTTCTCACTGCCTCTTGGAACCCCTTCAAATGCCCCAGACAATTTGGCCTTCTCTGCTTTCCTGACTACTCTATCCTCAAAAGCACCTTTTTTCACTTTCGGCGCTGTCTGGAGCAAAAAAGACAAACGTCCAGCTTTTGCTGCAACAGCAAAAGTGCCAGAGGGAAAAAGTGATGCTGGTCCTCACTGCCTCCTGGAACCTCTTCAAATGCCCCAGAAAATTTGACCCTCTCTGCTTTCCTGAGGACTCTATCCTCAAAAGCACCTTTTTTCACTTTCGGCGCTGTCTGGAGCAAAAAAGACAAACGTCCAGCTTTTGCTGCCACAGCAAAAGTGCCAGCGGGGAAAAGTGATGCTGGTTCTCACTGCCTCCTGGAACCCCTTCAAATGTCCCAGACAATTTGGCCCTCTCTGCTTTCCTGAGGACTCTATCCTCAAAAGCACCTTTTTTCACTTTCGGCGCTCTCTGGAGCAAAAAAGACAAACGTCCAGCTTTTGCTGCCACAGCAAAGGTGCCAGCGGGGAAAAGTGATGCTGGTCCTCACTGCCTCCTGGAACCCCTTCAAATGCCCCAGACAATTTGGCCCTCTCTGCTTTCCTGAGGACTCTATCCTCAAAAGCACCTTTTTTCACTTTCGGCGCTCTCTGGAGCAAAAAAGACAAACGTCCAGCCTTTGCTGCCACAGCAATAGTGCCAGCGGGGAAAAGTGATGCTGGTCCTCACTGCCTCCTGGAACCCCTTCAAATGCCCCAGACAATTTGGCGCTCTCTGCTTTCCTGAGGACTCTATCCTCAAAAGCACCTTTTTTCACTTTCGGCGCTCTCTGGAGCAAAAAAGACAAACGTCCAGCTTTTGCTGCCACAGCAAAGGTGCCAGCGGGGAAAAGTGATGCTGGTCCTCACTGCCTCCTGGAACCCCTTCAAATGCCCCAGACAATTTGGCCCTCTCTGCTTTCCTGAGGACTCTATCCTCAAAAGCACCTTTTTTCATTTTCGGCGCTCTCTGGAGCAAAAAAGACAAACGTCCAGCCTTTACTGCCACAGCAAAGGTGCCAGCGGGGAAAAGTGATGCTGGTCCTCACTGCCTCCTGGAACCCCTTCAAATGCCCCAGACAATTTGGCCCTCTCTGCTTTCCTGAGGATTCTATCCGCAAAAGCACTTTTTTCACTTTCGGCGCTCTCTGGAGCAAAAGAGACAAACGTCCAGCTTTTGCTGCCACAGCAAAAGTGCCAGCGGGGAAAAGTGATGCTGGTTCTCACTGCCTCCTGGAACCCCTTCAAATGCCCCAGACAATTTGGCCCTCTCTGCTTTCCTGAGGACTCTATCCTCAAAAGCACCTTTTTTCACTTTCGGCGCTCTCTGGAGCAAAAAAGACAAACGTCCAGCTTTTGCTGCCACAGCAAAAGTGCCAGCGGGGAAAAGTGATGCTGGTCCTCACTGTCTCCTAGAACTCCTTCAAATGCCCCAGACAATTTGGCCCTCTCTGCTTTCCTGGGGACTGTGTCCACAAAAGCACCTTTTTTCACTTTCGGCGCTCTCTGGAGCAAAAAAGACAAACGTCCAGCTTTTGCTGCCACAGCAAAGGTGCCAGCGGGGAAAAGTGATGCTGGTTCTCACTGCCTCCTGGAACCCCTTCAAATGCCCCAGACAATTTGGCCCTCTCTGCTTTCCTGAGGACTCTATCCTCAAAAGCACCTTTTTTCACTTTCGGCGCTCTCTGGAGCAAAAAAGACAAACGTCCAGCTTTTGCTGCCACAGCAAAAGTGCCAGCGGGGAAAAGTGATGCTGGTCCTCACTGCCTCCTATAACTCCTTCAAATGCCCCAGACAATTTGGCCCCCTCTGCTCTCCTGGGGACTGTGTCCGCAAAAGCACCTTTTTTCACTTTCGGCGCTCTCTGGAGCAAAAAAGACAAACGTCCAGCTTTTGCTGCCACAGCAAAAGTGCCAGCGGGGAAAAGTGATGCTGGTTCTCACTGCCTCTTGGAACCCCTTCAAATGCCCCAGACAATTTGGCCTTCTCTGCTTTCCTGACTACTCTATCCTCAAAAGCACCTTTTTTCACTTTCGGCGCTGTCTGGAGCAAAAAAGACAAACGTCCAGCTTTTGCTGCAACAGCAAAAGTGCCAGTGGGAAAAAGTGATGCTGGTCCTCACTGCCTCCTGGAACCTCTTCAAATGCCCCAGAAAATTTGACCCTCTCTGCTTTCCTGAGGACTCTATCCTCAAAAGCACCTTTTTTCACTTTCGGCGCTCTCTGGAGCAAAAAAGACAAACGTCCAGCTTTTGCTGCCACAGCAAAAGTGCCAGCGGGGAAAAGTGATGCTGGTTCTCACTGCCTCCTGGAACCCCTTCAAATGTCCCAGACAATTTGGCCCTCTCTGCTTTCCTGAGGACTCTATCCTCAAAAGCACCTTTTTTCACTTTCGGCGCTCTCTGGAGCAAAAAAGACAAACGTCCAGCTTTTGCTGCCACAGCAAAGGTGCCAGCGGGGAAAAGTGATGCTGGTCCTCACTGCCTCCTGGAACCCCTTCAAATGCCCCAGACAATTTGGCCCTCTCTGCTTTCCTGAGGACTCTATCCTCAAAAGCACCTTTTTTCACTTTCGGCGCTCTCTGGAGCAAAAAAGACAAACGTCCAGCCTTTGCTGCCACAGCAATAGTGCCAGCGGGGAAAGGTGATGCTGGTCCTCACTGCCTCCTGGAACCCCTTCAAATGCCCCAGACAATTTGGCCCTCTCTGCTTTCCTGAGGATTCTATCCGCAAAAGCACCTTTTTTCACTTTCGGCGCTCTATGGAACAAAAAAGACAAACGTCCAGCTTTTGCTGCCACAGCAAAGGTGCCAGCGGGGAAAAGTGATGCTGGTTCTCACTGCCTCCTGGAACCCCTTCAAATGCCCCAGACAATTTGGCCCTCTCTGCTTTCCTGAGGACTCTATCCTCAAAAGTACCTTTTTTCACTTTCGGCGCTCTCTGGAGCAAAAAAGACAAACGTCCAGCTTTTGCTGCCACAGCAAAAGTGCCAGCGGGGAAAAGTGATGCTGGTCCTCACTGCCTCCTGGAACCCCTTCAAATGCCCCAGACAATTTGGCCTCTCTGCTTTCCTGAGGACTCTATCCTCAAAAGCACCTTTTTTCACTTTCGGCGCTGTCTGGACCAAAAAAGACAAACGTCCAGCTTTTGCTGCCACAGCAAGAGTGCCAGCGGGGAAAAGTGATGCTGGTTCTCACTGCCTCCTGGAACCCCTTCAAATGCCCCAGACAATTTGGCCCTCTCTGCTTTCCTGAGGACTCTATCCTCAAAAGCACCTTTTTTCACTTTCGGCGCTCTCTGGAGCAAAAAAGACAAACGTCCAGCCTTTGCTACCACAGCAAAGGTGCCAGCGGGGAAAAGTGATGCTGGTCCTCACTGCCTCCTGGAACCCCTTCAAATGCCCCAGACAATTTGGCCCTCTCTGCTTTCCTGAGGATTCTATCCGCAAAAGCACTTTTTTCACTTTCGGCGCTCTCTGGAGCAAAAGAGACAAACGTCCAGCTTTTGCTGCCACAGCAAAAGTGCCAGCGGGGAAAAGTGATGCTGGTTCTCACTGCCTCCTGGAACCCCTTCAAATGCCCCAGACAATTTGGCCCTCTCTGCTTTCCTGAGGACTCTATCCGCAAAAGCACCTTTTTTCACTTTCGGCGCTCTATGGAACAAAAAAGACAAACGTCCAGCTTTTGCTGCCACAGCAAAGGTGCCAGCGGGGAAAAGTGATGCTGGTTCTCACTGCCTCCTGGAACCCCTTCAAATGCCCCAGACAATTTGGCCCTCTCTGCTTTCCTGAGGACTCTATCCTCAAAAGTACCTTTTTTCACTTTCGGCGCTCTCTGGAGCAAAAAAGACAAACGTCCAGCTTTTGCTGCCACAGCAAAAGTGCCAGCGGGGAAAAGTGATGCTGGTCCTCACTGCCTCCTGGAACCCCTTCAAATGCCCCAGACAATTTGGCCTCTCTGCTTTCCTGAGGACTCTATCCTCAAAAGCACCTTTTTTCACTTTCGGCGCTCTCTGGAGCAAAAAAGGCAAACGTCCAGCTTTTGCTGCCACAGCAAGAGTGCCAGCGGGGAAAAGTGATGCTGGTTCTCACTGCCTCCTGGAACCCCTTCAAATGCCCCAGACAATTTGGCCCTCTCTGCTTTCCTGAGGACTCTATCCTCAAAAGCACCTTTTTTCACTTTCGGCGCTCTCTGGAGCAAAAAAGACAAACGTCCAGCCTTTGCTACCACAGCAAAGGTGCCAGCGGGGAAAAGTGATGCTGGTCCTCACTGCCTCCTGGAACCCCTTCAAATGCCCCAGACAATTTGGCCCTCTCTGCTTTCCTGAGGATTCTATCCGCAAAAGCACTTTTTTCACTTTCGGCGCTCTCTGGAGCAAAAGAGACAAACGTCCAGCTTTTGCTGCCACAGCAAAAGTGCCAGCGGGGAAAAGTGATGCTGGTTCTCACTGCCTCCTGGAACCCCTTCAAATGCCCCAGACAATTTGGCCCTCTCTGCTTTCCTGAGGACTCTATCCTCAAAAGCACCTTTTTTCACTTTCGGCGCTCTCTGGAGCAAAAAAGACAAACGTCCAGCTTTTGCTGCCACAGCAAAAGTGCCAGCGGGGAAAAGTGATGCTGGTCCTCACTGTCTCCTAGAACTCCTTCAAATGCCCCAGACAATTTGGCCCTCTCTGCTTTCCTGGGGACTGTGTCCGCAAAAGCACCTTTTTTCACTTTCGGCTCTCTCTGGAGCAAAAAAGACAAACGTCCAGCTTTTGCTGCCACAGCAAAGGTGCCAGCGGGGAAAAGTGATGCTGGTTCTCACTGCCTCCTGGAACCCCTTCAAATGCCCCAGACAATTTGGCCCTCTCTGCTTTCCTGAGGACTCTATCCTCAAAAGCACCTTTTTTCACTTTCGGCGCTCTCTGGAGCAAAAAAGACAAACGTCCAGCCTTTGCTACCACAGCAAAGGTGCCAGCGGGGAAAAGTGATGCTGGTCCTCACTGCCTCCTGGAACCCCTTCAAATGCCCCAGACAATTTGGCCCTCTCTGCTTTCCTGAGGATTCTATCCGCAAAAGCACTTTTTTCACTTTCGGCGCTCTCTGGAGCAAAAGAGACAAACGTCCAGCTTTTGCTGCCACAGCAAAAGTGCCAGCGGGGAAAAGTGATGCTGGTTCTCACTGCCTCCTGGAACCCCTTCAAATGCCCCAGACAATTTGGCCCTCTCTGCTTTCCTGAGGACTCTATCCGCAAAAGCACCTTTTTTCACTTTCGGCGCTCTATGGAACAAAAAAGACAAACGTCCAGCTTTTGCTGCCACAGCAAAGGTGCCAGCGGGGAAAAGTGATGCTGGTTCTCACTGCCTCCTGGAACCCCTTCAAATGCCCCAGACAATTTGGCCCTCTCTGCTTTCCTGAGGACTCTATCCTCAAAAGTACCTTTTTTCACTTTCGGCGCTCTCTGGAGCAAAAAAGACAAACGTCCAGCTTTTGCTGCCACAGCAAAAGTGCCAGCGGGGAAAAGTGATGCTGGTCCTCACTGCCTCCTGGAACCCCTTCAAATGCCCCAGACAATTTGGCCTCTCTGCTTTCCTGAGGACTCTATCCTCAAAAGCACCTTTTTTCACTTTCGGCGCTCTCTGGAGCAAAAAAGGCAAACGTCCAGCTTTTGCTGCCACAGCAAGAGTGCCAGCGGGGAAAAGTGATGCTGGTTCTCACTGCCTCCTGGAACCCCTTCAAATGCCCCAGACAATTTGGCCCTCTCTGCTTTCCTGAGGACTCTATCCTCAAAAGCACCTTTTTTCACTTTCGGCGCTCTCTGGAGCAAAAAAGACAAACGTCCAGCCTTTGCTACCACAGCAAAGGTGCCAGCGGGGAAAAGTGATGCTGGTCCTCACTGCCTCCTGGAACCCCTTCAAATGCCCCAGACAATTTGGCCCTCTCTGCTTTCCTGAGGATTCTATCCGCAAAAGCACTTTTTTCACTTTCGGCGCTCTCTGGAGCAAAAGAGACAAACGTCCAGCTTTTGCTGCCACAGCAAAAGTGCCAGCGGGGAAAAGTGATGCTGGTTCTCACTGCCTCCTGGAACCCCTTCAAATGCCCCAGACAATTTGGCCCTCTCTGCTTTCCTGAGGACTCTATCCTCAAAAGCACCTTTTTTCACTTTCGGCGCTCTCTGGAGCAAAAAAGACAAACGTCCAGCTTTTGCTGCCACAGCAAAAGTGCCAGCGGGGAAAAGTGATGCTGGTCCTCACTGTCTCCTAGAACTCCTTCAAATGCCCCAGACAATTTGGCCCTCTCTGCTTTCCTGGGGACTGTGTCCGCAAAAGCACCTTTTTTCACTTTCGGCGCTCTCTGGAGCAAAAAAGACAAACGTCCAGCTTTTGCTGCCACAGCAAAGGTGCCAGCGGGGAAAAGTGATGCTGGTTCTCACTGCCTCCTGGAACCCCTCCAAATGCCCCAGACAATTTGGCCCTCTCTGCTTTCCTGAGGACTCTATCCTCAAAAGCACCTTTTTTCACTTTCGGCGCTCTCTGGAGCAAAAAAGACAAACGTCCAGCTTTTGCTGCCACAGCAAAAGTGCCAGCGGGGAAAAGTGATGCTGGTCCTCACTGCCTCCTAGAACTCCTTCAAATGCCCCAGACAATTTGGCCCTCTCTGCTCTCCTGGGGACTGTGTCCGCAAAAGCACCTTTTTTCACTTTCGGCGCTCTCTGGAACAAAAAAGACAAACGTACAGCTTTTGCTGCCACAGCAAAGGTGCCAGCGGGGAAAAGTGATGCTGGTTCTCACTGCCTCTTGGAACCCCTTCAAATGCCCCAGACAATTTGGCCTTCTCTGCTTTCCTGACTACTCTATCCTCAAAAGCACCTTTTTTCACTTTCGGCGCTCTCTGGAGCAAAAAAGACAAACGTCCAGCTTTTGCTGCAACAGCAAAAGTGCCAGAGGGAAAAAGTGATGCTGGTCCTCACTGCCTCCTGGAACCTCTTCAAATGCCCCAGAAAATTTGACCCTCTCTGCTTTCCTGAGGACTCTATCCTCAAAAGCACCTTTTTTCACTTTCGGCGCTCTCTGGAGCAAAAAAGACAAACGTCCAGCTTTTGCTGCCACAGCAAAAGTGCCAGCGGGGAAAAGTGATGCTGGTCCTCACTGCCTCCTGGAACCCCTTCAAATGTCCCAGACAATTTGGCCCTCTCTGCTTTCCTGAGGACTCTATCCTCAAAAGCACCTTTTTTCACTTTCTGCGCTCTCTGGAGCAAAAAAGACAAACGTCCAGCTTTTGCTGCCACAGCAAAGGTGCCAGCGGGGAAAAGTGATGCTGGTCCTCACTGCCTCCTGGAACCCCTTCAAATGCCCCAGACAATTTGGCCCTCTCTGCTTTCCTGAGGACTCTATCCTCAAAAGCACCTTTTTTCACTTTCGGCGCTCTCTGGAGCAAAAAAGACAAACGTCCAGCCTTTGCTGCCACAGCAATAGTGCCAGCGGGGAAAAGTGATGCTGGTCCTCACTGCCTCCTGGAACCCCTTCAAATGCCCCAGACAATTTGGCCCTCTCTGCTTTCCTGAGGATTCTATCCGCAAAAGCACCTTTTTTCACTTTCGGCGCTCTCTGGAACAAAAAAGACAAACGTCCAGCTTTTGCTGCCACAGCAAAGGTGCCAGCGGGGAAAAGTGATGCTGGTTCTCACTGCCTCCTGGAACCCCTTCAAATGCCCCAGACAATTTGGCCCTCTCTGCTTTCCTGAGGACTCTATCCTCAAAAGTACCTTTTTTCACTTTCGGCGCTCTCTGGAGCAAAAAAGACAAACGTCCAGCTTTTGCTGCCACAGCAAAAGTGCCAGCGGGGAAAAGTGATGCTGGTCCTCACTGCCTCCTGGAACCCCTTCAAATGCCCCAGACAATTTGGCCTCTCTGCTTTCCTGAGGACTCTATCCTCAAAAGCACCTTTTTTCACTTTCGGCGCTGTCTGGACCAAAAAAGACAAACGTCCAGCTTTTGCTGCCACAGCAAGAGTGCCAGCGGGGAAAAGTGATGCTGGTCCTCACTGTCTCCTAGAACTCCTTCAAATGCCCCAGACAATTTGGCCCTCTCTGCTTTCCTGGGGACTGTGTCCGCAAAAGCACCTTTTTTCACTTTCGGCGCTCTCTGGAGCAAAAAAGACAAACGTCCAGCTTTTGCTGCCACAGCAAAGGTGCCAGCGGGTAAAAGTAATGCTGGTTCTCACTGCCTCCTGGAACCCCTTCAAATGCCCCAGACAATTTGGCCCTCTCTGCTTTCCTGAGGACTCTATCCTCAAAAGCACCTTTTTTCACTTTCGGCGCTCTCTGGAGCAAAAAAGACAAACGTCCAGCTTTTGCTGCCACAGCAAAAGTGCCAGCGGGGAAAAGTGATGCTGGTCCTCACTGCCTCCTAGAACTCCTTCAAATGCCCCAGACAATTTGGCCCTCTCTGCTCTCCTGGGGACTGTGTCCGCAAAAGCACCTTTTTTCACTTTCGGCGCTCTCTGGAGCAAAAAAGACAAACGTCCAGCTTTTGCTGCCACAGCAAAGGTGCCAGCGGGGAAAAGTGATGCTGGTTCTCACTGCCTCTTGGAACCCCTTCAAATGCCCCAGACAATTTGGCCTTCTCTGCTTTCCTGACTACTCTATCCAAAAAAGCACCTTTTTTCACTTTCGGCGCTGTCTGGAGCAAAAAAGACAAACGTCCAGCTTTTGCTGCAACAGCAAACGTGCCAGAGGGAAAAAGTGATGCTGGTCCTCACTGCCTCCTGGAACCTCTTCAAATGCCCCAGAAAATTTGACCCTCTCTGCTTTCCTGAGGACTCTATCCTCAAAAGTACCTTTTTTCACTTTCGGCGCTCTCTGGAGCAAAAAAGACAAACGTCCAGCTTTTGCTGCCACAGCAAAAGTGCCAGCGGGGAAAAGTGATGCTGGTTCTCACTGCCTCCTGGAACCCCTTCAAATGTCCCAGACAATTTGGCCCTCTCTGCTTTCCTGAGGACTCTATCCTCAAAAGCACCTTTTTTCACTTTCGGCGCTCTCTGGAGCAAAAAAGACAAACGTCCAGCTTTTGCTGCCACAGCAAAGGTGCCAGCGGGGAAAAGTGATGCTGGTCCTCACTGCCTCCTGGAACCCCTTCAAATGCCCCAGACAATTTGGCCCTCTCTGCTTTCCTGAGGACTCTATCCTCAAAAGCACCTTTTTTCACTTTCGGCGCTCTCTGGAGCAAAAAAGACAAACGTCCAGCTTTTGCTGCCACAGCAATAGTGCCAGCGGGGAAAAGTGATGCTGGTCCTCACTGCCTCCTGGAACCCCTTCAAATGCCCCAGACAATTTGGCCCTCTCTGCTTTCCTGAGGATTCTATCCGCAAAAGCACCTTTTTTCACTTTCGGCGCTCTCTGGAACAAAAAAGACAAACGTCCAGCTTTTGCTGCCACAGCAAAGGTGCCAGCGGGGAAAAGTGATGCTGGTTCTCACTGCCTCCTGGAACCCCTTCAAATGCCCCAGACAATTTGGCCCTCTCTGCTTTCCTGAGGACTCTATCCTCAAAAGTACCTTTTTTCACTTTCGGCGCTCTCTGGAGCAAAAAAGACAAACGTCCAGCTTTTGCTGCCACAGCAAAAGTGCCAGCGGGGAAAAGTGATGCTGGTCCTCACTGCCTCCTGGAACCCCTTCAAATGCCCCAGACAATTTGGCCTCTCTGCTTTCCTGAGGACTCTATCCTCAAAAGCACCTTTTTTCACTTTCGGCGCTGTCTGGACCAAAAAAGACAAACGTCCAGCTTTTGCTGCCACAGCAAGAGTGCCAGCGGGGAAAAGTGATGCTGGTTCTCACTGCCTCCTGGAACCCCTTCAAATGCCCCAGACAATTTGGCCCTCTCTGCTTTCCTGAGGACTCTATCCTCAAAAGCACCTTTTTTCACTTTCGGCGCTCTCTGGAGCAAAAAAGACAAACGTCCAGCCTTTGCTACCACAGCAAAGGTGCCAGCGGGGAAAAGTGATGCTGGTCCTCACTGCCTCCTGGAACCCCTTCAAATGCCCCAGACAATTTGGCCCTCTCTGCTTTCCTGAGGATTCTATCCGCAAAAGCACCTTTTTTCACTTTCGGCGCTCTCTGGAAAAAAAAAGACAAACGTCCAGCTTTTGCTGCCACAGCAAAAGTGCCAGCGGGGAAAAGTGATGCTGGTTCTCACTGCCTCCTGGAACCCCTTCAAATGCCCCAGACAATTTGGCCCTCTCTGCTTTCCTGTGGACTCTATCCTCAAAAGCACCTTTTTTCACTTTCGGCGCTCTCTGGAGCAAAAAAGACAAACGTCCAGCTTTTGCTGCCACAGCAAAGGTGCCAGCGGGGAAAAGTGATGCTGGTCCTCACTGCCTCCTGGAACCCCTTCAAATGCCCCAGACAATTTGGCCCTCTCTGCTTTCCTGAGGACTCTATCCTCAAAAGCACCTTTTTTCACTTTCGGCGCTCTCTGGAGCAAAAAAGACAAACGTCCAGCTTTTTCTGCCACAGCAAAAGTGCCAGCGGGGAAAAGTGATGCTGGTCCTCACTGCCTCCTGGAACCCCTTCAAATGCCCCAGACAATTTGGCCCTCTCTGCTTTCCTGAGGACTCTATCCTCAAAAGCACCTTTTTTCACTTTCGGCGCTCTCTGGAGCAAAAAAGACAAACGTCCAGCTTTTGCTGCCACAGCAAAAGTGCCAGCGGGGAAAAGTGATGCTGGTTCTCACTGCCTCCTGGAACCCCTTCAAATGCCCCAGACAATTTGGCCCTCTCTGCTTTCCTGAGCACTCTATCCTCAAAAGCACCTTTTTTCACTTTCGGCGCTGTCTGGAGCAAAAAAGACAAACGTCCAGCTTTTGCTGCCACAGCAAAGGTGCCAGCGGGGAAAAGTGATGCTGGTTCTCACTGCCTCCTGGAACCCCTTCAAATGCCCCAGACAATTTGGCCCTCTCTGCTTTCCTGAGGACTCTATCCTCAAAAGCACCTTTTTTCACTTTTGGCGCTCTCTGGAAAAAAAAAGACAAACGTCCAGCTTTTGCTGCCACAGCAAAGGTGCCAGCGGGGAAAAGTGATGCTGGTTCTCACTGCCTCCTGGAACCCCTTCAAATGCCCCACACAATTTGGCCCTCTCTGCTTTCCTGAGGACTCTATCCTCAAAAGCACCTTTTTTCACTTTCGGCGTTCTCTGGAGCAAAAAAGACAAACGTCCAGCTTTTGCTGCCACAGCAAAAGTGCCAGCGGGGAAAAGTGATGCTGGTCCTCACTGCCTCCTGGAACCCCTTCAAATGCCCCAGACAATTTGGCCCTCTCTGCTTTCCTGAGGACTCTATCCTCAAAAGCACCTTTTTTCACTTTCGGCGCACTCTGGAGCAAAAAAGACAAACGTCCAGCTTTTGCTGCCACAGCAAAAGTGCCAGCGGGGAAAAGTGATGCTGGTTCTCACTGCCTCCTGGAACCCCTTCAAATGCCCCAGACAATTTGGCCCTCTCTGCTTTCCTGAGGACTCTATCCTCAAAAGAAGCTTTTTTCACTTTCGGCGCTCTCTGGAGCAAAAAAGACAAACGTCCAGCTTTTGCTGCCACAGCAAAGGTGCCAGCGGGGAAAAGTGATGCTGGTCCTCACTGCCTCCTAGAACTCCTTCAAATGCCCCAGACAATTTGGCCCTCTCTGCTTTCCTGGGGACTGTGTCCGCAAAAGCACCTTTTTTCACTTTCGGCGCTCTCTGGAGCAAAAAAGACAAACGTCCAGCTTTTGCTGCCACAGCAAAGGTGCCAGCGGGGAAAAGTGATGCTGGTTCTCACTGCCTCCTGGAACCCCTTCAAATGCCCCAGACAATTTGGCCCTCTCTGCTTTCCTGAGGACTCTATCCTCAAAAGAAGCTTTTTTCACTTTCGGCGCTCTCTGGAGCAAAAAAGACAAACGTCCAGCTTTTGCTGCCACAGCAAAGGTGCCAGCGGGGAAAAGTGATGCTGGTCCTCACTGCCTCCTAGAACTCCTTCAAATGCCCCAGACAATTTGGCCCTCTCTGCTTTCCTGGGGACTGTGTCCACAAAAGCACCTTTTTTCACTTTCGGCGCTCTCTGGAGCAAAAAAGACAAACGTCCAGCTTTTGCTGCCACAGCAAAGGTGCCAGCGGGGAAAAGTGATGCTGGTCCTCACTGCCTCCTGGAACCCCTTCAAATGCCCCAGACAATTTTGCCCTCTCTGCTTTCCTGCGCACTCTATCCGCAAAAGCACCTTTTTTCACTTTCGGCGCTGTCTGGAGCAAAAAAGACAAACGTCCAGCTTTTGCTGCCACAGCAAAGGTGCCAGCGGGGAAAAGTGATGATGGTCCTCACTGCCTCCTGGAACCCCTTCAAATGCCCCAGACAATTTGGCCCTCTCTGCTTTCCTGAGGACTCTATTTTCAAAAGCACCTTTTTTCACTTTCGGCGCTCTCTGCAGCAAAAAAGACAAACGTCCAGCTTTTGTTGCCACAGCAAAAGTGCCAGCGGGGAAAAGTGATGCTGGTTCTCACTGCCTCCTGGAACCCCTTCAAATGCCCCAGACAATTTGTCCCTCTCTGCTTTCCTGAGGACTCTATCCTCAAAAGCACCTTTTTTCACTTTCGGCGCTCTCTGGAGCAAAAAAGACAAACGTCCAGCTTTTGCTGCCACAGCAAAGGTGCCAGCGGGGAAAAGTGATGCTGGTCCTCACTGCCTCCTGGAACCCCTTCAAATGCCCCAGACAATTTGGCCCTCTCTGCTTTCCTGAGGACTCTATCCTCAAAAGCACCTTTTTTCACTTTCGGCGCTCTCTGGAGCAAAAAAGACAAACGTCCAGCTTTTGCTGCCACAGCAAAAGTGCCAGCGGGGAAAAGTGATGCTGGTCCTCACTGCCTCCTGGAACCCCTTCAAATGCCCCAGACAATTTGGCCCTTTCTGCTTTCCTGAGGACTCTATCCGCAAAAGCACCTTTTTTCACTTTCGGCGCTCTCTGGAGCAAAAAAGACAAACGTCCAGCTTTTGCTGCCACAGCAAAGGTGCCAGCGGGGAAAAGTGATGCTGGTCCTCACTGCCTCCTGGAACCCCTTCAAATGCCCCAGACAATTTGGCCCTCTCTGCTTTCCTGAGGACTTTATCCACAAAAGCACCTTTTTTCACTTTCGGCGCTGTCTGGAGCAAAAAAGACAAACGTCCAGCTTTTGCTGCCACAGCAAAGGTGCCAGCGGGGAAAAGTGATGCTGGTCCTCACTGCCTCCTGGAACCCCTTCAAATGCCCCAGACAATTTGGCCCTCTCTGCTTTCCTGCGCACTCTATCATCAAAAGCACCTTTTTTCACTTTCGTCGCTCTCTGGAGCAAAAAAGACAAACGTCCAGCTTTTGCTGCCACAGCAAAGGTGCCAGCGGGGAAAAGTGATGCTGGTCCTCACTGCCTCCTGGAACCCCTTCAAATGCCCCAGACAATTTGGCCCTCTCTGCTTTCCTGAGGACTCTATTTTCAAAAGCACCTTTTTTCACTTTCGGCGCTGTCTGCAGCAAAAAAGACAAACGTCCAGCCTTTGCTGCCACAGCAAAAGTGCCAGCGGGGAAAAGTGATGCTGGTCCTCACTGCCTCCTGGAACCCCTTCAAATGCCCCAGACAATTTGGCCCTCTCTGCTTTCCTGAGGATTCTATCCGCAAAAGCACCTTTTTTCACTTTCGGCGCTCTCTGGAACAAAAAAGACAAACGTCCAGCTTTTGCTGCCACAGCAAAAGTGCCAGCGGGGAAAAGTGATGCTGGTTCTCACTGCCTCCTGGAACCCCTTCAAATGCCCCAGACAATTTGGCCCTCTCTGCTTTCCTGAGGACTCTATCCTCAAAAGCACCTTTTTTCACTTTCGGCGCTCTCTGGAGCAAAAAAGACAAACGTCCAGCTTTTGCTGCCACAGCAAAGGTGCCAGCGGGGAAAAGTGATGCTGGTCCTCACTGCCTCCTGGAACCCCTTCAAATGCCCCAGACAATTTGGCCCTCTCTGCTTTCCTGAGGACTTTATCCTCAAAAGCACCTTTTTTCACTTTCAGCGCTCTCTGGAGCAAAAAAGACAAACGTACAGCTTTTGCTGCCACAGCAAAGGTGCCAGCGGGGAAAAGTGATGCTGGTTCTCACTGCCTCTTGGAACCCCTTCAAATGCCCCAGACAATTTGGCCCTCTCTGCTTTCCTGAGGACTCTATCCTCAAAAGCACCTTTTTTCAATTTCGGCGCTCTCTGGAGCAAAAAAGACAAACGTCCAGCTTTTGCTGCCACAGCAAAAGTGCCAGCGGGGAAAAGTGATGCTGGTTCTCACTGCCTCCTGGAACCCCTTCAAATGTCCCAGACAATTTGGCCCTCTCTGCTTTCCTGAGGACTCTATCCTCAAAAGCACCTTTTTTCACTTTCGGCGCTCTCTGGAGCAAAAAAGACAAACGTCCAGCTTTTGCTGCCACAGCAAAGGTGCCAGCGGGGAAAAGTGATGCTGGTCCTCACTGCCTCCTGGAACCCCTTCAAATGCCCCAGACAATTTGGCCCTCTCTGCTTTCCTGAGGACTCTATCCTCAAAAGCACCTTTTTTCACTTTCGGCGCTCTCTGGAGCAAAAAAGAAAAACGTCCAGCCTTTGCTGCCACAGCAATAGTGCCTGCGGGGAAAAGTGATGCTGGTCCTCACTGCCTCCTGGAACCCCTTCAAATGCCCCAGACAATTTGGCCCTCTCTGCTTTCCTGAGGATTCTATCCGCAAAAGCACCTTTTTTCACTTTCGGCGCTCTCTGGAGCAAAAAAGACAAACGTCCAGCTTTTGCTGCCACAGCAAAGGTGCCAGCGGGGAAAAGTGATGCTGGTTCTCACTGCCTCCTGGAACCCCTTCAAATGCCCCAGACAATTTGGCCCTCTCTGCTTTCCTGAGGACTCTATCCTCAAAAGTACCTTTTTTCACTTTTGGCGCTCTCTGGAGCAAAAAAGACAAACGTCCAGCTTTTGCTGCCACAGCAAAAGTGCCAGCGGGGAAAAGTGATGCTGGTCCTCACTGCCTCCTGGAACCCCTTCAAATGCCCCAGACAATTTGGCCTCTCTGCTTTCCTGAGGACTCTATCCTCAAAAGCACCTTTTTTCACTTTCGGCGCTCTCTGGAGCAAAAAAGACAAACGTCCAGCTTTTGCTGCCACAGCAAGAGTGCCAGCGGGGAAAAGTGATGCTGGTTCTCACTGCCTCCTGGAACCCCTTCAAATGCCCCAGACAATTTGGCCCTCTCTGCTTTCCTGAGGACTCTATCCTCAAAAGCACCTTTTTTCACTTTCGGCGCTCTCTGGAGCAAAAAAGACAAACGTCCAGCCTTTGCTACCACAGCAAAGGTGCCAGCGGGGAAAAGTGATGCTGGTCCTCACTGCCTCCTGGAACCCCTTCAAATGCCCCAGACAATTTGGCCCTCTCTGCTTTCCTGAGGATTCTATCCGCAAAAGCACCTTTTTTCACTTTCGGCGCTCTCTGGAAAAAAAAAGACAAACGTCCAGCTTTTGCTGCCACAGCAAAAGTGCCAGCGGGGAAAAGTGATGCTGGTTCTCACTGCCTCCTGGAACCCCTTCAAATGCCCCAGACAATTTGGCCCTCTCTGCTTTCCTGAGGACTCTATCCTCAAAAGCACCTTTTTTCACTTTCGGCGCTCTCTGGAGCAAAAAAGACAAACGTCCAGCTTTTGCTGCCACAGCAAAGGTGCCAGCGGGGAAAAGTGATGCTGGTCCTCACT